>NW_020676969.1:0-1956 GCF_002925995.2 Terrapene triunguis
GTAGGTAATCCCCCTCCCTAAGAGGTAGTAGCAAGGTTGATGGAAGAATTCTTCCATTGACCTAGCACTGTCTACACAGGGACTTACATCAACTTAACTATGCTCCTCAAGGGTGTGGATTTTTCACATCTCTGAGCTAGGTAGTTATGTTGACTTAATTTTCTAGTGTAGATCAGGCCTTAGTTCGTTTCAGAAGTGCATTAAGCATATAATTAATATATTGCTATTTTGTATATTACTAAGGAAGGACTATATTATCAATACAGTACACTATTTTCCTAGAAACTCCATCCCCTTTTGGGCATTTGACAAAGGTGGTTTACATGGATTGTTGGCTGGCAGAATAGAAAGTCTCAAGCAGATTTTGCTTCAGAATCTACATATTAATTTTAAAAAATAAAGTTTAATTCTAGCTCTGTTGGTTGCAGAGATCATGCACAATGCAACTAACATTGTCTTGTGTCTGCATAAAGACAGACTGCAACACTAGGGAAATGGAGATTGACAAAAACGGTAAGAAGATTTTGACTCAGGAACAGGACACAATATATGGAAGGTGTAAACCCTAATAAGGAAGAGGATGATGCATTTGAATAGAATGAGAAGTAATAACACCTAGCTCTTACGTAGCGCCTTTCATCAGTAGATCTCAAAGCATTTCATAAAGGAGATCAGTATGATTATCCCCATTTTACAGAGGGGGGAACTGAACCACAGAGAGGTGAAGTGAGTTGTCCAAGATCACCCAGTAGGTCAGTAGCTGAGCTTGGAATAGATCTAGGTATCCTGAGTCCCAGCCGTGTCTTGTGCTCTATCCACTAGGACATACTGCCTCCCTGTAATGTAATGGAATGAAATTAATAATGAGAAATTCTTGACAGTTACATTGATTTTTTGACTGTGGAATAGTCTGCCACAGAAATGGTGGAAGCCTCAACATATAGGGCAATCTAATCTAGATTGGATAAAGGACAAGAAAATTGAAGGGAACAATCCTTCCTGGACAGAGATAGAGTAGATTTCCCTCTCTACTTCCTATGTTCAGCTACATAATTTTTTTAAAAGACCCTCTTTAACCACTGGTTATAATGTATGTTGCTTCTACGATGCCCTTAGTCTTTCTGAGACCAGACACAGCAGAAGTTGTTGAGGTTTTTCAGAACCAGATCTGATCCAAAACCAATTTAAGTCAATGGAGAATTTCCCATTGACTTCAATGGACTTTTGAAAAAAGACCCCAGTGTGACTGATATTGTAACCAAATGCAGTATTTTTTTGGGACCATGGTGTATTAAGTTTATGAATGTTTTATGTATCATTGTGGGCCAGAGATTGTTTGCAGCTCCATTGAGGGAGGGTTAGTACAGCTCCTGCAGGAATTGAAAACAGTGGGGGATGATTACTAACAGTTCCTGTTTGCAAACAGCTCCATAGAAGTGTCAGTCCCTATGCATATACTGCTTCAGGCTGGGTTTTCCAGAGACTACAAAATAAAGAAAGGGCTTTTGGTAGAGCTTGAACTGAATTGGGGGGCTTCCTTTTGATTCAGCAACTGGACAGGACCTTCTGTCCAAAGAAAGACCCAACCCTTGCTGAAGTGTTAAAAGGGACGTTGGCCTACCAGACTCCCAATGTGGAGGATGGGTGATTTCTGAAGTGTGTAGGAGCTTTTATTATTTTTATGCTTTCTCCGTAATGCTTTTTTATCTTAAGAATAAATGTACTTTGCTGAGAAAGTTGTGTGGTAACTTGTAACTGCTGCCAATGCACTGTTCACAGCTTTTGGAGAAGAGGCAATATATAGGGGCTGGCCCATAGGCAGACAGGCTTGTAGGGCAGATGTGGGCAAACTATGGCCCGTGGGCCACATCCGGCCCGCGGGACCGTCCTGCCCGTCCCCTGAGCTCCTGGCTGGGGAGCCTAGTCCCCAGCCCCTTCCCCACTGTCCCGCCTCCC
>NW_020676970.1:0-2573 GCF_002925995.2 Terrapene triunguis
CCTACCTTATTCAGGAATAACTTCCATGTGTAGACAAGCCCTCAGTCTGATACACAAGGTGGAGCAATCTGGTAGAAAACCCAACACTGTGACCCGTCCCATTCCCAGCTGCTGGGCGTGGCAGGAGTGCTGGACTTCTCATCAGGCCATTGTCTTTGAACTTTGCTTATGTGTCTTCCAACACTGTATTTTCTTAAGTAGTAACTAGTTGGTTTAATCCTGCAGTTAGTGGGCATCTGGTAACATTTTCAAGCCGTGAACTATTAGGACAGTGGGCCCGATTCCCTTCTCAGCCACCTAAGTCTTACCTTCAATTGTCCCATCCATTTCACCAGAGTGACTTCTGATTTGCATCAGTGTAAGTGGGAGGAGGAGCAGGTCCAAAGTAGAAAGAGATGCCTTACAAATCACCATCGGCTGGATTCTCACACCATGGTAGGCAGGGCCAAACACAAGGGTGCTTTGATTTCTGGCCATGGTATTGCTATTGATTGTGAATTACCAGTGTTAGCCCCACGAACAACCAAGGTTCTGTTGAGCAGATGTCTAAGTTGTCCAAGGTAACAGAAGTCCAACTGTAATATAAAATTGTAAAAATCAGCAACAGTTGGAAACTAATAACTGGTACAATTGGAATTAAGTTAAAAGAATGGTGATAAGGGGCTCCTGTCATAGGTTGACAGGACAATGAGCTGAAAGACTCTAGAAGTTGGAGGGAATGTTTATAGTAGAAATCACTTCTATGTGTTTTGACTGGTTAATTTTAATGAGATGAGATTGCCACCTATTCTGGACACTGTTTAACTCAGGGTGGGAGGCACCAAAAGGGAGCATGGCAACAGGTGGACTGGAGGGAGCAAGCTTTGCCAAGGTGGCTGCTATCACACAAGAGATCCACTTCCTGGACACTACTGTGTTAATAAACACCACCCTATACTGGAAACCTACTGACCACTATACTGACCTACATGCCTCCAGCTTTCATCCAGACCACATCACATGATCCATTGTTTACAGCCAACCTCTAAGATACAACCACATTTGCTCCAATCCCTCAAACAGAGACAAACAACTACAAGATCTCTATCAAGCATTCTTACAACTACAAAACCCACCTGCTGAAGTGAAGAAACAGATTGAAAGAGCCAGAAGAATACCCAGAAGTCACCTACTCCAGGCCCAACGAAGAAAGTAACAGAATGCCACTAGCTGTCACCTTCAGTCCCCAACTAAAACCTTTCCAGTGCATCATCAAGGATCTACAACCTATCCTGAAGGACAATCCCTCACTCATCATAGAATATCAGGGTTGGAAGGGACCTCAGGAGGTCATCTAGTCCAACCCCCTGCTCAAAGCAGGACCAATCCCCAGACAGAATTTTGCCCCAGATCCCTAAATGGCCCCCTCAAGGATTGAAACTCATAACTCTGGGTTTAGCAGGCCAATACTCAAACCACTGAGCTCTCTCTCCCCCCAAAACAGGTCAGTCCTCGCCTACAGACAGCCTCCCAACCTGAAGCAAATACTCACCAGCAACCACACAACAAAAACACTAACCCAGGAACCTATCCTTGCAACAAAGCCCGTTGCCAACTCTGTCCACATATCTATTCAAGGGACACCATCATAGGACCTAATCACATCAGCCACACCATCAGAGGCTCGTTAACCTGCACATCCTCCAATGTGATATATGCCATCATGTGCCAGCAATGCCCCTCTGCCATGTACATTGGCCAAACCAGACAGTCTCTACACAAAAGAATAAATGGACACAACTCAGACGTCAAGAATTATAACATTCAAAAACCAGTCGGAGAACACTTCAACCTCCCTGGTCACTCAATTACAGACCTAAAAGTTGCAATTCTTCAACAAAAAAACTTAAAAAACAGACTCCAACGAGAAACTGCAGAACTGGAATTAATTTGCAAAATGGACATCATTAAATTAGGCTTGAATAAAGACTGGGAGTGGATGGGTCATTACACAAAGTAAAAACTATTTCCCCATGCTAATTTTTTCCCTACTGTTACTCACACCTTCTTGTCAACGGTTTGAAATGGGCCATCCTGATTATCACTACAAAAGTTTTTTTTCTCCTGCTGGTAATAGCCCACCTTAATTGATTAGTCTCGTTAGAGTTGGTATGGCAAAACCCATTTTTTCATGTTCTCTGTGTATATATATATCTTCCTACTGTATTTTCCACTGCATGCATCCGATGAAGTGAGTTTTAGCCCGCGAAAGCTTATGCTCAAATAAATTGATTAGTCTCTAAGGTGCCACAAGTACTCCTCGTTCTTTTTACCATAACACTGTTGGGCTTTCATCGTTCTAATCCTGAAAGACGTTCTGAACACATTGGGCCATAGAGAGGGAACCAAATGACATTATCACCTCCACCAGCTTTAGCTAAATCTTGAACACCTGGAATGTCAGATTTGGGTTCCTTCGGTCATTCTTTCCTTTGTGTGTCATTTTCCTTCTCCACTTTATTTCTTCTCTGTTCCATCTTTCTCTTTTTGTCTTCTAATAGCCCTCTTCTGTGTTAGCCACCAAGAAAACCACA
>NW_020676971.1:0-1987 GCF_002925995.2 Terrapene triunguis
ACTAACACGGCTACCCCTCTGATACTTGACAAAAATACTTGAAGTGCTTCATGAATTTCCACCAGGACAACTGGTCGAGCCCGCTCTCCCAGGTGGAATATGCTCACAACAACCCTGACCATGTCTCCACTGGGCAGAGTCTGTTCTATGCAAACTGTGGCTTCCACCCCCATCTTCCCCTGGCCATACCTATCATCTCCACCAATCCTGCAGCCACTGAATGGGTGTGTCAGATGCATGCGGTCCAAGAAGAATTCAAGACCCATCTGGACAAGGCTAGAGAGGATTAAAGTGGTACATTGACAGCTGGCACCAGGAAAGCCTGGCATTCACTGTTGGGCAAAAAGTGTAGCTCTCAGATCAAAACCTCCACACCACCTGGCTGTGTCATAAACTGGACCATCAATACCTAGGGACATATTCCATCAGCCAGGTAATCAACCCAGTGACCACGAAGCTTCAGTTATCTCAATTCCTCAAAATACACCCAGTGTTTCATGTAGCCTTGCTGAAATCCTACATTGACAATCCTTTTGCCCACCAGGCTCAAGCACTGCTCTCTCTGGTGAGGATCCAAGGTCACAATGAGTACAAGATCCATAAAATACTACACTAAAAATTAGGCGTGGCTCCTTCTGGTACCTCATAGACTAGCAGGGCTACAGCCCAGAAGAACAATCCTGAGAGCCCACATGAAAGTCCATGCCCCTGACCTTGTGGGAGCCTTCCATGCAGCCCATCCAAACAAATACAGACCTGTGGGGGCATTCCTGGGGGGGGGGAATGTAATACCCCAAGGGTTCTAGAACCAAGGCCTACAGAACTGCCAGCAGATCCATGCTTCCACCCAGCAGCAGGTGTATACAGCTTGTACTCCATGGCCCCACAACCTGCTCTGGACACAGACCATGGGAAGTCCCACCTCAAGGACCAAATGCAAAAGTACAGGCTATGAAACAAAATATCAGTGGTCTTTGCATGCCTCGCTCTGTTGATGTCATATAGATGTAGCAATCATTAGCACTTATTTCTTCAAACCTCCTGTTCTCAGAATTATTGAAGATCATTACCCATGTACAAGCTGAGTCTTCTTAACAATCAATTAAGGCTCAATTTATCATTTTTTCTTTCTACTGAAGTACCTTAATAGTATGTTTGGGGTCATTATTTATATCATAAGTTATTCTCATAACTTCTCTGCTGTTTCTCATTATGTGTGGGTAACTCAGCTTTTTCATAACACAGCTATTATGTGTTAAGTAGCACTCATAGTAAAGTGGGCTTTGCTAGTTTTAAACCTCAACAATTGAGGAGGCTCTTCTCATGTTGCTTCATGATTTCTGATTAACACAAAGGAAGATGTAGGAACCTCATGATAAAAGACTGTAACATTATGCAAGGTAGCTGGAAATCAGAAAAGATATTCTCTTTTCTAAGTGCATGAAAAATCAAATGTAGAGTTCATTAATATGTCTGCAAAAATAATCTCAGGTTGTGAAAATTGACAGTACAGTTTCTAGACACAGCACTGTAGGGTACATACTATACATCTCACAGTTGGTGGTTGTTAATGTTTGTCTAGACATCTAATACATCTGTTGGTTTTTTTTTCCATAGGACCTTTAAGCATTTCTTAAAGACACTATAACAAACATTTAAGGGAATATTCTATTTAGAAATAATTCTGCATAACATATTTTGTTTTATTTTTTCTTCCCTTATTTCAGCATGAAATGGCTGCCTGGCTCATGAAGTGCAGCATGAAAAGACTGCAGATGGTTCCTTTGCGTTTGTCATGATGCTCTGTTTGTTACATATTTGGCAAAGATTTTTCCAAAAGGGGATCCTAAAAGTAGGCTTTTCAATTAATAATCAGGCTGAGACTTTCCAAAGGTGCCTAAGGGAGTTAGTTACTTAGTGGCCTGGTTTTTAAAAGTGATGAGTATCCAACAGCTCCCATTGACTTCGTTGGGACCTGTTGGGTGCT
>NW_020676972.1:0-4415 GCF_002925995.2 Terrapene triunguis
CGCCACTTACTTTCACCGGGCTCAGGCAGGGTATTGGGGTGCAGGAGAGCATGAAGGCTCTGGGATGGAGCCAGAAATGAGGGGCTTGGGGTGCAGGAGGGGACTCAGGGCTGAGGCAGAGGGTTGGGGTGTGGGAGGGTGTGCAGGCTCCAGCTGGGGGTGTGGGCTCAGGGGTGGAGCTGGGGATGAGGGGTTTGGAGTGCAGGAGTGGGGTCAGAGCTGGGGCAGGGGGTTGGGGTGTGGGCTCTGGTAGGGAGTTTGGGTGCGGGAGGAGGCTCAGGATTGGGATACGGGGTTGGGGTGCAGAAGGGGGTGTGGCTCTGGGAGGAAGTTTGGGTGCAGGAGGGGACTCAGGGTGGGGCAGGGGGCTCGGGGTGCAGGCTCCAGCCGGACGGCGCTTTAGTGGCTCCCAGAAGTGGCCAACATGTCCGGCAATCTTAGACAAAATTAATCTGTCTGCATAGATATAATAAGGTGATATGCTCTCTTGATCTCCTTAACTCATTCTGAGTAACTTTTATGTGGTGGCAGTCTCTGTGATGTGGACAACTGAACACTAGAGACTATGGCTCAGTTATTTTAGAAAGGAAATCACTGGCAGGATTTAACTAAATAATAAATCTGGTAACTAGTCTAACAAAACCTGAGGCTAGTAACTGAGCAAAACTGCTTATGACATTCAGCATATTCTTTCTCACAGAATGAATGAAAACCTAGAGTCCAAGACTTTTTCCATGAGCTATGCTAGCATGAAGACTTCTGTCAAAAGTGTAGTTTAAGTGATGTGCCTGCAGCAATAAACCAATATAGTCATTATCCATTTTCAAGTGAAAATGACGTTCTCCTTCCAGCAGATGACACACATTTTATTTAGAATGACAGGTTTCATGTTCAATGACAGCCTCCCTAATTAGGAGGCCTTGAAGATGTTGGCCTTGGGGTTGTTCAAGCAGAAAAGGTATTCACAAGCATAGACATATTTTATCTCCAGTAGAAGTTTGCTTTAGTTGTCTAACTGCAGAGACGTACCCCTTTAGCTTCGGGCAAACGCTGCGAATAGCATTTGTATTCGAGACAATAGGCACCCATCAGTGTGAATTCCTGTCTACTATGCAAGGTGCATCTTTTGATCTTTCAGAAAGAGCTGGAAAATTGGATGGCATTTGCAAGAGCCTTTCAGCTGAGAAATGTCAATAATGTAATTGTGTTGAGACTGGCACATGGAATTGGCTTGTTGAAGGGGGATGGGAGGTGATTACAGGTACAGGGGTGAGATGTGTATCTGCTGGTTACATAGAACAGACAGAGTGAAATTGTGCACAAAACTAGGGTTCACTAAGTTGTGTCACAAAGCCTCACTTGATAAGTGAACATGGAAATACAGGTGAGCAATTTTGCATACTATTTTTACATGTAGACTCCAGATCTTTTTCTATAAATTTGGACCTCAGCACACCACAAAGTGTGTGAACCATAAATGAATGAAATGTGCTTAGAATGTTGTGCTAGTGCACTTGCAAAATGTGAAGAAACACATAAAAAAACCACAATTTCTCCATGAAGCTCTATCTGTCTTTGTGGATTTTTGCAACTCTGCAGTGTTTAAAGTACTTCTCTGCGGGTTCCTTCCATCCACATACTGCTTCCACAAATAATGAAAAATAATTACCAGTGGTTTAAAATGATGATTGTTCTTCTGTTAAATGTGTTCATTGTTAATTAAAGGATTAGTGTTCTTTTTTCTTTGTTTATCCATATTTAAGAAAAAAGTTGTCTATGAATACATGTCTTAATCCATTTCTAAACTCTTCCCTCTTGGAAAATGGCATCTTCTGATGCAGCATTATTGAAATTGTTAAGTTTTCAATATCCTATAAAATGCCAGTATAGGAGGTTCATTAAATACGAAGGCTAATATTGTCTGTAGAGCCACATTACAATACACCGCTACCTCGAAATAACGTGACCCGATATAACACGAATTTGGATATAACGCCGTAAAGCAGTGCCCCGGGGGGGGGGGCGGGGCTGCGCAATCCAGTGGATCAAAGCACGTTCAATATAACGCGGTTTTACCTATAACACGGTAAGATTTTTTTGGCTCCCGAGGACAGCGTTGTATCGAGGTAGAGGTGTGTATGAATTGTATCTCTTTAAGTGGCTTGATTTTAGTATAGAGGAGAAGAAGAGAATGCAAACAGAAAGAAAGAAGGGAAAAGAGTGATATGAGTATTTAAAGGCTATAACCAAATGAGTATTAAGGTCAAGCTGATCTGCATTTGGACTGGGTGTCTGAAGGAGATCAGGATGGATCAATAATCCTGATGCACTGGCTTTCCAGGTAAATTGTATCAGTCTTACTGAGTCATGATGTCACACTAGGATCTTTGAGTACTCTTTTTGCTTGGCATCCTCTTTTGCTTTCTAGAGTGCCTTTATGGTGAAGTGGAACAATAATTGTTTGGGATCCTGAGAACTACTTCAAGGTGGCCCCTCCTCCATACATTCACACTGTGACATAACCACATATAGAGAGATGAGGCCCTGACCCAGTGGACCTAGTAGAAGAGCCTGATTGAGCAAATGTTGTGCTGTTGATGTGACAGATCACTGCTGGTGCTGAGTTGTATGGTCAGCTCTACTGGGCTCCCTACAATGCTGGACCCCATTAATCTCCAGGCAACTCCTATAGTACTTGAGGGAAGACGTACTCTCCTGTTCTGAGAAACCATTCATATGTCATTTCAGACGTGGAAACACCTAATATCTCTGTCTCAGTTTCCACTTCTGAAAAACTGAGATGATAATGCCTACCTACCAGCAAAGTCGTCAGGGTTAGGAAATGGATTTATAGTACTCTGAAGATGCAAAACACTAGACAGATATCATGTATATTAAATTTATTTGTAAGACAAGTACACTATAATAAAAAAAAATCATGTATACCCATGTATCAGAGGGGTAGCCGTGTTTGTTGCTTTTTACAGATCCAGACTGAGAGTCCTGTGGCACCTTTAAGACTAACAGATGTATTGGAGCATAAGCTTTCGTGGGTGAATGCTCACTTCGTCGGATGCATGTCTTAAAGGTGCCACAGGACTCTCTGTTGATGTATACCCATAAACATGTTGTAAAACACCAGTGCAATAGAAAGAGGTGGCAATGATGTTCCAACATCTTCTGTTGATTCTGGAAGTCATGAGTTGGAGTAGGGAGGTTTTTACCTCTGTATTTGGCACTCATGCAACTACTACTGGATTACTGTACCCAGTTCTGGTGTTAACAATTAAAGAAGGATGTGGATTAATTGGAGAGGCCACCAGAATGATTAAAGGACTAGAAAACATGGTCTTTCACTATAACATAAGGACCTCAATCTATTTAGCACAACAAAGAGAAGATAAAGGAGTGACTTGATTACCAATAAGTACCTGCATGGAGAACAGAAATTTGATAATAGAGGGCTCTTCAATCTAGCAGAAAAAAGTGTAATGTGATCTAATGTCTCGAAGTTGAAGCTAGACAAATGAAGACTAGAAATAGGCTGTAGATTTTAACAGTAATGGTCAGGGCCGCCGAGAGCGGGTTCGGGCTCCGGTGAAAATTTTTTTTCGAGCCCCCCAGCAAGGGCGGATCAGCTAAACAGGGCCGACGATGGGGGGGGGGAGGGGGAGAAGCTGGGCCCCGGGAATTTGTACCCAGCTTCCCCCCCCTCTCGTCGGCCCTGGTAATGGTAACTAACCATTGAAACAATTTATCCAGGGTTGTGGTGGATTCTGAATCACTGGCAATTTTTAAATCAAGATTGGATTAAATTTTTTTTTTAAATGCTATGTTCTAGTTCAAACAGGAATTAGTATAGGGGGAAGTCTTATGGCCTGCATTAGACAAGAGGTCAGGCTAGATGATCAAAATGATTCTTTCTGGCTTAATAATATCTGAACTTTATTCAGAGTTTCCAGCAAGATGATGGGTTACTTTTCTCATTTAGGCAATTTACACACCTTTGATCCCATTCAGGGCCAGCTCCAGGCACCAGCTTGTCAAGCAGGTTCTTGGGGCGGCCGCTCGGGAGAGGGACGGCACGTCCAGCTATTCGGCGGCAATTTGGCAGACGGTCCCTCACTCCGCCTCGGACCTCCCGCCGAATTGCCGTCGCAGATCGCGATCGCGGCTTTTTTTTTTTTTGGCTGATTGGGGCGGCCAAAACCCTGGAGCCGGCCCTGATCCCATTTTTTTTAATTCATTCTTTTTTAGAATTGTAGTTTTGATACCAAGGCGCAGCAATTTCAAACTATTTAAATGTGAGAATTGTTACCAGGATGAACGAGGTGTTACCAGATGAGAACAGAGGCCAGATATCCTCCTCCACTCTGAATCCCACTCAGCATCCTAGGAAATATTTCTTTTTTTTT
>NW_020676973.1:0-2925 GCF_002925995.2 Terrapene triunguis
TATGGTAACCCTAGCCTGGATCAGCCATCGCCGGATCTGGCCCAGGTGCGGCCTCAGGCACGGTCGGGGCAGGGAGGCCCAGCCCGGCCCGGCCCAGCCCAACCCTGGAGCCTTTCCCTGGCCCCGACCTGCTGGGACCGGGTGTGGAGCACTTATCCTGCAGCCCCAGCCCCAGAGCTCCCGCGCCTCTCCCACCCAGCCCAGGTGTTGCTGCGGGGAGAGAGTGCTGGGGGGAGTCCTGTCTCCCCGCAGTAGCCCCGGAGCACCCTCCTGCACCCCAAGCCCCTCATCCTGGCTCTACCCCAGAGCCCGCACCCCCAGCCGGAGCCCTCACCCCCTGCATCCAATCCTCTGCCCCAGCCCTGAGCCCCCTCCCACAAGAACCCTCGGCCCGACCCCCACCACATGAATTTTGTTATGTGCACTGATATGACAGTGATGTGTCACACATCAGCTCCATATTGGTGCACATAACAAAATTCATTCTGCACATGGGTAGGAAAAATTAGAGGGAACACTGCTACATCATATTTTTTTTTAGTGATTTATCCAGTTTAGTTCTTAAAAGTCTAAGTAATGGACCTTCCATTCCCAAAATCTAATGGGAAATTATACCATATCCTAATAGTATCAGGTAGCTTTTCTTGAAATTCAACTAAACTCTTCTTTCTTAATTTCACCCCATAATATTTATATGGACCCTCATTACCATACTGTCTGAGCACCTCACAATCTTTATTGTATTTACCCTTATCGTGCACCTGTGAGGTAGGGAAGTACCTACTATCCCCATTTTACCGATGGGGAATGGAAAGACAGACTAAGACTTGCCTAATGACATACAGGAAGTCTGTGGTGGAGCAGGGACTTAAACCCAGTTTTCCACATACTAGGCTAGTGCCCTAAAGACAGGAACATCCTTCTTTTTTAGTCTTCTCTCATAGCTGTAACTCTCATACTGCAATGTGCTCAGTCCTCTTGTTGATGCTCAATAGGAGCCATAGCAGGGACCCAGAGGCTGGAAATACAACTCTCGGCAATTTTGCCTCCTGCGCTTATTTCCCCGTGGAAATAATGTGGCTGCACAGGAGGCAGTACAACAATGCTCACCTCCTATGCTCCCCACCTCTGATCGCTCTCTCCATCCTCCCCTGAATTCTGTGGTGCTCTGTGCTCATTGAGCTGTACTGGAAATAGATCCATGCGGCAAGCAAAAGGGTAGTGATGATGCAAAGGGGGCACTGCCTATGTGTCCATTACACAGAAAGGATATCTGTGTGTAGAGGGCCGTCTCCATGCATGGATCCAGGGAGAATCAGCCAGCCCACTAACTCTTCACTAGTCTCCCAGATCCCTCACTAGTACTCAGTAATATACAATCAATGAAACTGTGTGATGCTCAGCATGGGGGACCCAAAACCATGAGCCACTCTGTTACCCCTCTCAGCCTGAGCAAGTGAGAGCTTTGCTGCTGCTAAGCTATGTGTCAGCTTCCTGATACACAATTGTTCATCTGCCCTGCCAGCAAACTGTTCAGGATTCTGCAAGGTAATGATCAGTGCACCCCAATTCCTGAGTTCCCTTGAGACTTCCCTCTGCAGTGTCCAGTCCCTCTCACTGGCCACTCACAGAAGTTATTACTAGTTTGGCTGTGTCCAAAGAGCCTCTACGGTCAGCTGGGGTTAGATTCTCCACCTTAATCCATGGTACTTAGATGATTTATTGCAAAACTACGAATAAGTTGCTTGAAATTACTTAACTCTATATTCTTTGTCAATAAAGAGTGAAAGAGATATGTTTACGAACAAAACAAAAAAACCCACCCTTTCTAGTGTCTACGATTCTAGTAAGATATAGCTTTGCCTAACAGTTTCATACTCACACCAAATTATTAGCATTCTCCAGCCTGTTTTGCAGGAGGAACCATCTTTTATAGATAGGAAGCACTGGCTTCTTTGTTCTCTCAGGCGATGGATAACCCGAAGTCTTTCAGCCGTTTCTTATATCCCCAAAGTTAATCTCTGTCTTCAAAGTGAGGAAGGCCTCCTGGGGGCTCAGCTTTCTGCATCCACCATGGAGCTGACACCATGTTAATTTTGTAGTCTCCTGTGATTTACAATGCAAATGATCTTTCTGCAGGCTCCGATGCAAATGAATACCTTTTGTCTCTGTCCTTGGCCACACCTGGCTCGATTTGCAATTGAGCCAAAGAGGTGTTTGTCTTTCTCCTTTGTCTGGGGGGAAAAAAAAACCTATTTTGCCTTCTGTGTCTGTTTCCAGATTCCAAATCATAATAGCACATATTATCCATAATTTCATGTACAGTGTTGTTACATACATTTCACACATTACATGACCAGCATTATGTTAGTTTCCAAATAATATATTACAAGACCTTTAAAATAAATATCATGACAAAAGTGTGAGAAGTGTATTGAGCTGGTCAGGCCAGCTGAGATTTACTGTTACATGCGAGGGTGCCTCTTGCCATCTGGCACTGGGGTGCTCTTATGGTCATACTATGATAACAGGGTCTCAGTTCAACCATCAGCTGTTCCTGAAGCTCCATTGACTCTAATGGGAACTTTGCATCTGAATGATTTAATATGACTACACACAAATTTAATAATAAAGACAAGGAATCACAAATAAGTGATATTTAAATATATAGGGCCTGATTTTTTTTTATTTTTTATTTTTTTAGATGCCAGGCTCTCATGTTGTGCCTGCTTCTAAATGTGTGTACAAATAAATATGGCTGGAGTTCATAATATAGATGCTTCACCAGTACATTTGAAGGTGTCTTTTGGTGTGTGTAACTTAGGGTTACCATACGTCCGGATTTTCCCGGACATGTCCGGCTTTTTGGGCCTCAAATCCCCGTCCGGGGGGAAATCCCCAAAAGCCGAACATGTCCAGGAAAAT
>NW_020676974.1:0-2134 GCF_002925995.2 Terrapene triunguis
CCAGGGAGCTGGTGGCTGGCTTAAGTCCTAAAATGTGGAGGGTTTGTAGCCCTTATAAAGCTATCATATCTAGTACAATTGTAGATATGCTTCTTATGTATAATAAATAAATGTCTTTTTGGAATCCTACTAAACTCTTGGCCTCAATGGTCTGGTGGCAGTCAGTACCACTGGTGTCCTAGGAACTGTACACTACAATAAATTCAGTAAAACAACAAACAAACAAAAAAATAAGGTTGAGCTTCTCTAAAAATGTGCAGTAGAATCCACAGACCTTGCCATTTCGGTATAGGCTAGTATCAAGTACACCAACCCGAGTCCTTGGTGCACTCCCTGCAGTATCCAGCCGCAGTCACTGGACAATAACTCTCAGGTAAGCTATCCCCAAAGAGACAGTGTACACACAGTTTGACTGGTACAAGGTCCTTTATAACATTACAGCACTGAAATACATGTATAGTAAAAACAATCATAAGTTTATTCACAAAGATTAAGATTTAAGAGATATTGAGAAAGGATAATGAGCAGAAACAGAACTGGTTACACATGAAACAAAACATAAAATACAACGCTAGGTCTACACTTATGAATGGTTACCATTCTATTTAATAAAGTAGATCTTCTCCCAAGGATTCAGTGTCTTTGACAGAGCAGCTGGTTTTCAGTCAAAACCAGGATCCACATTTTCATGAATATCCACATGCCCTAATAGGGAATTCCTCAGCAAATGGATACCAAAATGGCTTTTTGCTTCTCCTTACATTTCCCATAATTCAGTCTTTTCACCCCAGAGTCAGGAGGACCCCCCCCCCATTGTTTGTTCTCCAATGTGTTGGCTCCAAGTTGTCTTCATATCCTCATGTTGACTTGAAATGCATATGCTTAATTTATAAATGAACCTAGGCAGACATGTGAATATACATTCCTCTGTCCGCCAAAACCAGTTTTTTACCTCTGCTGAGGAGTAACACCTTGATACAAACTATAAGGATATATTTTGAGTACATATACATGTCTTCTTAAATATAATCAGTACATACATTTCACAATAATATGAAGGACCAGCATGATCTTGACTTTCCTTTAAGATTTCAAACAGCATTCTTTATAGATAAATATTATGAAAGCAAAGTGTTAGATGTAGTGAGTTTGTCAAGCCTGATAAGAGTTGCTGTTACAGAACAGTAAACCCTTTTCCCGTTGGCATCAAGGTGTTCTTAGGGTCACTAACTACACTGGGTTTTCTATTTACAGCAGCAAATCACTGATTGGTCCCTATTTGTTTGTCTGTGTACAGTGCCAAACCCTAAGGTTTTCAGATGAGTATCCTGAAAAAAAAATCAAAGGACTGGTCTTTCAGCACAATAATTTCTGAAAGAAGAATGATTCAAAATTGCTGGGGGGCGGGGGAAGAGAGAGCAGAGACACCTCCCAAAAGAACACAAAATTGAATTCCTAGATTACAAGCTCCCCCAGTTTGACCATAAAGAAACCGATAGCCCTGAGCATTCTTCTCAACAGCAGCATGACCCTGCCTTTGTTTATATCAGTGGCTGCCAACCTGTCACTCACAGAGCTCTAAATTTCAGAGTAGCAGCTGAGTTAGTCTGTATCAGCAAAAACAACCAGGAGTCCTTGTGGCACCTTAGAGACTAACAAATTTATTTGGGCATAAACTTTTGGGGGCTAGAACCCATCTGATGAAGTGGGTTCTATCCCATGAAAGCTTATGCCCAGATAAATTTGTTAGTCTCTAAGGCAGGGGTGGGCAAACTTTTTGGGCCGAGGGCCACATCTGGGTGGGGAAATTGTATGCAGGGTGAGGGCAGGGGGTTGGGGTGTGGGAGGGAGTGTGGGGTGCAGGAAGGGGCTCAGGGCAAGGGATTGGGGCAGAGGAGGGGTGCGGGGTATCTGAGGGGGCTCAGGGAAGGGGACTGGGGGGGGGGAGGGGTGTGGGAGGGGGTGGGGGGTACAGGAGCCGTGCAGGGTGTACGAGGGGGCTCAGGGCAGGGAGTTGGGGTGCAGGACAGGTGCACGCAGGGCCAGCTCTGGCTTTTTGGCCACCCCAAGCAAAAAAAAAACAACCTGCATTGCGGCCGGAGCGCGGGTGCAGGGGGACTGGCTGGGGGGAGAA
>NW_020676975.1:0-1922 GCF_002925995.2 Terrapene triunguis
GCCTCTGCTGCTCACCCATCAGCCCTTTACGTGCTCCCCTCTCACTGTCCCCTCCCTGCTTTTCCCCTTCGCCCTCCCCAGCCGCGCTGCTCCTCCATATCCCCCCCGGTGGGGCGCATCCCCACTCCCAGTGCTGTGCGGAGAACCAGCCCCTGGTCGGAGCGCTCAGCTCACCAACAGCCTGGCCAGCAGGCTCCTTCCTCCCCGCACTGCCTCTGGCTGGACCAGTGCCCCAGGAAAGCCCAAGATCCTCCGGCCCGGGGTGCTGGCCCGGAGGAGCCGAGCCCTGCACGTGCCGAAGCCCTGCACAGCGCTGGTACGGCGCAGCCTCTCTGCCCCTCAGCTCAGCTCTGGAGTGGCTGCAGTGTGTGTGTGTGTGGGGGGGGGGGTAGGAAGCGATTTTCAGCTTGGTCACGCCCCAAACCTGCAGGCTCCACAGTAGCCCCCAGGGCAGAGGTTTAGCACCCTCTTCATCCACCCCCCACCCTAGGTCCTGCCCCCAGGGAGTGTGGGGCTGCTCCGGGCCCTAGGCACCATCCCTTCACCCTCCCCCTCCTTCCCTGCAGCTGAAGCAGCTCCCGCCCCTTCCCAACCGCACAGTGCTGCTGGCCACATTCTGGTGTGAACCCTGGCAGAAATCGGGGGGAGAGAGGGGAGAGGGCATGTGACCCTGCGTGCCCCCGCACATTTTGCCTTGGCAAGACACGGCGCCAGGTACCGGGAGAGGCGGGTCCATCACGGGGGCCCAGCCAGGCATGGAGGGCAGGAAGGGTCAGGTCAATCGGTAACCCCGTGTGAGAAAGGTGTACGGGAGTGTGTGTGTGTCACCTCTCCCCGTGTGTGTGCGTGTGGGGTAGGAGTGGTGTGTCACCCCTCCCTGTGTGAACCCTAAAGCCTTAAAGATAAGAAGATAAATAAAAAGAATCCAACTAGCAGTATTCTTTTTAACGGGGGGCTCAGTCAGCTTGATGTTAATTTGAACGTTTGTACTGTGTAGTTCTGATTGATTGCCGCTGAACTCGCTTGAATATGAGTAATTTTACCAGGTGTCCCATATTCAGCATAGGGAAATATGGTCCCTATGCTGAACACCCCTGTCCCTTTGTTACCTTCCCTCCAGTTCCCACTGATGCTAATCAGCCACAGGTGGCATTTCCTGCTGGCACAGTGGAGTGAGGGCAGCCTTTTATCTCAGTCAATATTTAGCCCACTTGGCGAGCTACCCAATCAACAAACGGGAAAGGTTGGCGGCTTCTCATTTGTTTGGGCAAAGTTTCATTTCAGCCTTATCAAGAGTTTGGCGGGAGCAGAGCTGAGAAAAATGCCATCTGTGCTTTTCAAGTCCAGGGTGTTACCTTGGCCAGTCTCCAGCCCCAAAGTCAGCGCTGCTCTGCCAGCTCCCTCGGCCCGGGTGACTTCCTGCCATTGATTTGCCATAACCACGCTGAAGCCTTGGGGAAAAAGCCTGCATGTAAAACATCCAAGGGAAACACTGCCTCACGATGGGCGTGCGATGCCATAGAGCCCAAAAGTGAAAGACCAATCGCTTAGCCCCTGCTGTGCCAGGGTCCAAGCCTTGGCTGGCAATATGCTAGACACTCCCTCACTGGTTGTGCATGCCCAGGAAAGACTCCACACTGTATGCTAATTCTCAAGCTCACATAGCCATCCCAGCTCCCTAGCTCCTTCATAGAATCATAGAATCATAGAATATCAGGGTTGGAAGGGACCTCAGGAGGTCATCTAGTCCAACCCCCTGCTCAAAGCAGGACCAATCCCCAACTAAATCATCCCAGCCAGGGCTTTGTCAAGCCGGGCCTTAAAAACCTCCAAGGAAGGAGATTCCACCACCTCCCTAGGTAAAGCATTCCAGTGCTTCACCACCCTCCTAGTGAAATAGTGTTTCCTAGGGAGGTGGTGGA
>NW_020676976.1:0-6232 GCF_002925995.2 Terrapene triunguis
GGGGTGGGAAAGGGGCGGGACCAGGGGCCGTGGAGTGTCCTCTTTTTTATTTTTTTAAATATGGTAACCCTATGTAAACCATTGATCTTTTTGAAAACTCAACCCACTTCCTTCTCTTTTTTTTTTCCACCCTCTTTCCCCTATGCAGTTTCATTTACTACTAAGACAAAACAGAAGAATGTTCTCAAGTGGCAGAATAGTTGCTGAGAAACACTGTGGAAAGTGTGAACAATCTCTGTATTCTGCGACCTGGCAAATGTGTATTACCTTGGAGAAGTAATCTATTGGATGCATAGGCTTGGGAACATCTTTCCAACCTGTTTATTGCAACGTTAGTTCGGCAATGTCTACCCTGTAACATACTATTTGGAACTGGAGATTTCTTCTGCAAAAGGAACATTAGGTTGCAGTTATCCTCCAACTTCCATAGAGCAAGGACTCCTATCATGGCTCTCTCTGGTTTGTATGCAGCTTTGGGTTTATTGTTTGGAGCAGCAGCAGCATTTGGTCCAGTACCAAGAATCACTTGGGAACATAGAGGTAAGAACAGTGACTTAAGTAGTGAAATGTACAGAATCTCCATAGTGTGTGGGAGTCCTATGTAATTTCTTTAAACACTTTGTAACAGAAAACAATTGAGGTGATATGGACCCTGCCAGTCTCTTTCTTAACTCCTCAAACCCCAATTTAACAGAGACTTTGCTTAGCTGTTGCTATTATGAAACTTGAATGAATGATCAAGGCTAAAATTTTCAAAAGTAACTAGTGATTCTGGGGCCTGATTTTCAGAAAGAGCTAATGTCTGAACACCAGGCCCCTTGAATTTGTTCCATTTTCAGCACCCTAAATAGGAACCCAGAGTCACTAGTCACTTTTGTAAAGCATGGACCAGACCTTCACTACAAGGAAAAATAACAATATAAAAATGTTCGTTTAATTGACTGTTTCTATGCTGTGAAAAATATGCCAAAGCTGCTTGTTTTGCTTCTTGATATGAAACAAATTGAAAAATTCCTATGATGTGTCTTCATATGGTACATAAGGTGACACCTTCATGTATTTCTTTTATCAAGCATCATTACAGCAATAGAAAGTTCTGGAAAGTCAAAGTTAGGGTAAAATCAGATTTTGTTTGCTGAAAAAGAATCTATAATATATTACTAGTATGGATTTTTTGTTCAATATATTGTCATTGCTCTCTAATGTGATTTACTGAGTTAGGGAAAAGTGCCTGCCTCCTTTCGAGAAAGAGTAAATTCTTGTCTGTCAAGTGTCATAGCTAAGGCTACAATTTTTTTCAAGAAGGTCGCGGAAGTCACAGAATCCATGACTTCCAGCAACCTCTGTGAATTCAGTCCTGTCGTCCGGGACCTGCGTTTGCAGGAGGAGCCCGCAGCTCCCTGTGGCTGCTGGTGCCAGGGGCCCCCAGAGTTCCAGGACTCTGCGGGTGCTCGGGGTCCTTCAAAGCTTCTGGCCACCGCGGGTTGTGGGAGTACCCCGGAGCTCTGAGCCAGGGGACCCTGGCAGTTTTCCCTCTAATTTTTTCTATCCATGTGCGGAATAAATTTTGTTATGTGCACCGAGGTATGTGCCTATGTGTGCCACCAGTAGAAACAAAAAACCTAGATATAATACATATTTTTAAAAAGTTACCATAGGGATAATTACTCCAGCCAGGACAGGTTAGGCATTTTAGAACTCATTACTAAAAGAATTAAATTTAAGTGTAAGAGAAATAAAAATTATGAAATACATAGACGAGTCAAACACTAAAATAACACTTTGAAAGAATAAAATTTCAGAGAATATATGTGCATTGCAGGAAGTACCAAGAAGTAACAACAAAAATAATACAAGTATGTGTTGGGAGGTGAATGAGAGACACACAAAGACTGTGTGTGTGTGTGTGTGTGTGTGTGTGTGTGTGTGTGTAAGAGAGAGAGAGAGAGACACACACACACACAGTCTCTGTGTGTGCTGGCTGCTGGGGAAAGCCGTACGCTATCTCTTTAAGACACTCACTGAACGCTCTCCTGCTCTGTCCGGAGCCCTGTTGTCTCCCCTCCCCAGCTCTGCGGAGGTGGGGTACGTGGGGAGAGAGAGCGAGCGAGCGCGTGTGTGTGAGACAGAGAGACTGTGTGAGCTGGCTGCTGGGGAAATCTCAGAAACAGTGCACTCAAACACTCACCATTCAGACCGCAGCAGCTCCGAGTCCTCCTGAGCCAGGCTGTCCCCTCTTCCCTGCTCTGTGGAGATGGGGTACAGGGGCAGTGGGAGGGGGACACCCTGACATCAGCACACTCCCCACCCCCTTTCCCTCCCTGCACAGCCAGCAGGGTCCCGGGAACAACTGCAGGACTGCGCAACGTGGGGGGAGGGGCACCTGAACACATGCTGCTGGCTGTGTGCATCACTTAAATCTCTCCTGCACACCGCCCAACTGCGCAGCTTACAGGGAACACAGGACCCTGGAGCTATGAACCCCTACAGGTGGTGGGTGCCCCCAGAGCTCGGAGCGGCCCCCGCAGCTGCCCAACAACTTCAGGCAGTGTGGGCTCCCCATTTTGTCAGGGCTATTTTTAATAAAAGTCAGGGTCAGGTCATGGGCTTCCATGATTTTTTTCTTTATTGCCCGTGACCTGTCCGTGACTCTTACTAAAAATATCTGTAAAAAAATCTTAGCCTTGGTCATAGCCACTAAGCTGTTTGTGTTGCTACATAGGAAAAACTGAGTTTAGGAGGATCTTGGCACTTTTTTGGCTAGTGGAGTCACTGTAGGTCTCTTAGGGAGTCCTACATACTGTACATTTCTCCAGCCATGCTGAATCCTTTTGCAGGATTGACAGAGAAAAGAGACTAACATGTCTTATGATGGACAAATAATAAGGAGAAATTGTCCACAACTGAGAGGTAGTCAGAATCCCAAGGTTTCGTTGGCTACTTAGCATAAAATAAAATCCTGAACAAAAGTTTTAAAACAGAATTATTTACATTCCTGCTAATTAGCAATCATGTCCAATCACTCTGTTTAGATCTAAATCACATCCCATCAGAGAGATGTGCGGCAAAATCTCTCAGAGAAGACCTAGTAGTACTATTTTGGTGGGTGGATAGAATTGTGAAATCAGTTCCTTACTAAGCAGTTCATGCCTTTTTAAAACTCTGGAACACAGCTGTTGTCCTTGCACAATAACCATTGTCCTACTTTTTTTTTTTTTTTTTTAAACTTACACTTACATTACATAGTACAGGTTTAAGTGTAGTGTGAATACAAGACAAAGTCCCATTGATTGCAGTAGAATTTGAAATAATACAATAGCAGACATGATATTTTGTGAGTTAGAAGTATCTTGTCAGTGCAGTCATCTTACCATTCAAAATCTTTTAGCAACTGTTGGAGCGTGTCAATGTATAGTATTGTGTACTTTGTGTAGCCATTTCATTTACAGTTTCAATTGGTCCTAATCAGTCCTAAACAGGGCCGGCTCCAGGCACCAGCTTAACAAGGTGCTTGGGGCGGCCAAGGGAGAGGGGCGGCACCTGCAGCAATTCGGGGGCGGCAGGTCCCTCACTCCCTCTAGGAGCGAAGGATCTGCCGCTGAACTGCCGTCGCCGATCGCGGCTTTTTTTTTTCCAATTGCCGCCACCGATCACGATGCTTGGGGCGGCAGAAATGCTGGAGCCGGCCCTGGTCCTAAAGCCACTGAGATCAGTTCATTGTTAATTGAAGCCCTGTTCCTCCCTTCGTATCTCTCTTATGTTACTGTTGATGAAAAAGAAATGCAGAAAGTTAAATTACTATTAAGGGGAGAACTTTGTAGGGATGGTGGGGAAGGGGAACTTTGCAGGTGCCTAGATATGCAGCCCCTTTTGCTACTTGAAGCTAAAATTCTTAAGTCCATTCTTAAGGCCTGATAGAAATGTAAGTTCTTATAACTCATCCGGTTTGTGAGCTTAGGTATAAGTCCACATCTCAGTATAAACTACCAAATAAAGAGTAAATAAATATTTGATCCTTTCCCCATCTGCCACGTGATGACATGGAATTGGAACACAATCCAACTTCTTCACTGAGCAGTTTTTTCCCCATAGCCACTATCACATCTAATACTCATAACCATTCTGATTTCCATTAGCAGAAATGGAACAAATATGGGGTGAAAAAATAAACCCATGGAATTCTACATGCTCTGTATAACCCAGGACTTGAATAATTTTTGGAACATGGATTATAAGGCAATAAAATATGTTGAGCTACTGTATGTAATGTCTGTGATGTTTCTTTCTAGATACCATAAAGGTTGTTTTTATTGTGTGAGGAGGGAATCCTGCATGAAGGATACCATTGAGTCCTTGACTCCTCCTGACTCCGCAACTGATATGAGAGGCCTGCAGTGTGTAGTGAAGCAAGCTTATGGCCAGTGTGAAGAAAGAGCCTTAAGCACAGATGTCAAGTACAAATGAGTTTATTGTAGGAAAATATAAATGGACATTAGGACCACAATAAAATACTGGCACAAGGCCCTGAAAATATTTCCCATGTTTATTGGTATAAAGAGCCAGGAAACACTGGTATATAAGATTTATTACCTTGGAGAAAAAATGATGTATGCAAGGTTTGGATATCTTGGAGCTCCCATATAGCGGTGACTACAGTTAGCAGCAGTAGTTTCCCTTGGTTTGATTTAGCACTGACGTATACCCCTGCCCCTGAACACAACCGCTCCTCTGTTCCCTATCCAGCACCACAATGTCTTATTCTCCATTAGGCACATACAACTTTTAATTTTACATGTCAGTCTTGGGCATGTTGTATGGAGATATGTACTTACATTCATATTTCACTAAGAAGGGGAAATTTTAGCATATTGTGAAGGGGGCCCTGGGACATCCTTTGGAAAAATATTTGAAATATCAGGTGCAGTTTCCTGCATTATGGAAGACTCTTTAAAGACAATAGAGAAAACAAATTTTATACAAAAATATGTACAGGCCTGTACCTAGTATTAATCTGGAATTTTCTGCTACATTGCTAAATTAGGGTATGTTTTAAATACAAACATGCACCAAAATCATAGGGCCCCAGCCAAACTATGCATATTTCCAATTGAACTCCCAATTTAAATTCACACAACAGCTATACATTAACATGTTGCCTGCAGTCTTTAATAATGTGAGGGATTTTCTATTTGTTCTCTTGGCAAAGATTTATGTAATAGTGTAACGTGTCGGGAACTTAGCACCGCGGCATCTCCTGCTGGTTGCTCTGGGAATTAGCTATGTCCTAGCCGTGGAGCGCCCTCTGCCTGCTTGGCTGTGCTGTCTGGGACCCGCGTTACACCCTGGCTTTCAGCATCCTCCGGCTGTGCCCCTGCTCTATTCTCCCCCCTTCTGGGGATATCAGCAGTCCTCCGTTTGCACCTTCCTTCGTGGCCACCTGCCGCCCCAAAGTCTAGTCCCTTGCCTCAGGGACAAGGCACAGTCCATTCGCCCTGCTCCTCCATGGTAAGGTGCGGTGTAAGGGGGGAGGGGAGGACCCAGGACTGCCCACTACTCTGGGTCCCGACCCAGAGACCCTCTAGCGGCAGCTCCCATTGCCCTCCTTCAATCCCCTCTTCTCCCTGTGTACCCTGGGCCACTTCCCCTTGGCTCCTTCACCTTCTTGGCCCTTTTCGTCAGGGGCCGCTGCCTGGCAGGTAACAGGCCCGGAGCTCTCTCTCTGCTCCCCTGAGCCTGCCCAGCACTGCTCTAGCCTAGGTGTTCGGTCTACAGGGAGCCAGTCCTTCTCCCTTTCTTGTCAGGAAGAGACTGCTGTCTCCTCTGCTTTGCAGCCTTTATATAGGGCCCAGCCTGGCCTGATTGGCTGACTTTCTGCCCTTCTCTAATTGGCTGGGTTCTAGGGTGACTAGATAGCAAGTGTGAAAAATCGGGACAGGGGGTGGGGGATAATAGACGCCTATATAAGAAAGAGCCCTAAATATCGGGACTGTCCCTATAAAATCAGGACATCTGGTCACCCTACCGGGTTCTGCACAGGCTCCCTTCAGCCTGCTTTAACCTCTCCTCTGCCAAAGTGGGCAGAACATATGTAAGAACATATCTCTATACAATTGCCCCACTACGAGTAGGGAATATGGTGACTTCCTCTGTCTCTCAAATACACATGCAACCAGAGTGAAAGTGAGGAAGAACGGGTGATAGCAGGAAGCAGAAAGGAGCTGATAATGAAGAT
>NW_020676977.1:0-1055 GCF_002925995.2 Terrapene triunguis
GCCCTGTTGTCTATACCTAGGGGGTCAGCATAAGTGCAGTTACTCTGAGCTTTGGCCACCAAATTTTGAATCAGGCCTGATTCTGAGAGTATCCTTGGGGCTGAAACTTAGAATCAGAATGGGGAATTCACCCATGTTGCAGTCAGCATAGCTGTCACAAATTGACCCCAAAAGCTCTCCGTAATGAATTCCTTCCAGTGCAAAGCTGGCTTTCTGTGGGTGCTCCAGTTAGGCTGACCAGACAGCAAGTGTGAAAAATCGGGACGGGGGTAGGGAGTAATAGGCGCCTATAGAAGAAAAAGCCCCAAAAAGCGGGACTGTCCCTATAAAATAGGGACATTTGGTCACCCTAGCTCCAGTGCAGGAATTATTCTGGGGTAGGGTGGGCAAAAGGAGGGAAATGTGTGGGTGTTGCCAGAGCGGACTAGTGCCTCAGTGATTTCTCAGTATGGCAGTGCCAAGCATATGTTAGGGCAGTGCCTTGTCCCTCAGCAGCAGCAGTAGAATAGAAGAAAAGTAAGCAGGCTCCCCCAGGTCTCTAGCCCTAGTGCAAGATTGAATCTGGCCCAGTGTGTCATGAGGGCTTGGGGACAGGGTCATTTGGGCTCCTCTGCAGGACCTGGCATGTTAAGGTTCCACCTGGAAAAGAGGGAAGCTGGGCAGTGTGAGAAGTATAGCAGGAGACAACCGGCAGATGGAAGGTAAGAGGTTGGAGGTGGGTGGAAGGAGGTCTGGGCCATTTGTCTTGGGAACAGGACATCAGCATACTCAAGACACTGCCTGGACTCTACAGCCCCCTGTGTACTCTGAGGGTTAAAGGAACCTAGGCTTAGCAAGGCTGTATTGAGATAAAGTGTTGAAGCTATGCCAACTCTAGGATTATGATCAGTAAACCAAGGAGGCATTTTAACTGTATAATGGATGTACTTAGTGTTATTTACTGACTTGTCAGGCCTTGCTATTGAAGGTGACTTGCAAAGAGGAAAAAAATCCTGGCTTCATGTTCTCTTTTGCTTTCTTATAATGGATGAAGCAAGCATGCCTGGCTTGTTGGA
>NW_020676978.1:0-1938 GCF_002925995.2 Terrapene triunguis
GAGAACAACGGCAGGAACTGGCGCCAGAGAACTGGCTCCTGGCCTTGAGCCATCCACCTCCTTCAGTGAAGGGATCCCTGAACCTGAGATGCAGCCACTTCTGGGGCAGGGCAACTAGTAAAAGCCACACACACCACCACAGCGTATGGGACAGGACGTGAAGAAGCCTGTATCCAATTTAATCTGATTGAGGAATGCAGACGGGAGCTGGGGTTTGGCCCGGACGCCAGGGTTCACGCCCTGACTCTGGAGGAAAGGGCTTGAGGGCTATGAACGAGGCAGGGATCTAAGCAGGGGATTCAACCGGCCAATGACACAGCCCCAGATCCTCACCCGGGAATGGGGACCCCCATATGCTCCAGCCTCCTGCAGGGTCATAACTGGGGACAGAATGGATGATCTATGCCAGTTCAGACACATGCATAGTCCTGGCTCCCAGCCCCCCCTGCTCTAACCACTAGACCCCACTCCCCTCCCAGAGCCAGGGAGAGACCCCAGGAGTCCTGGCTCCCAGCCCCCCTGCTCTAACCACTAGACCCCACTCCCCTTCCAGAGCCAGGGAGAGAACCCAGGAGTCCTGGCTCCCAGCCCCCCCTGCTCTAACCCACTAGACCCCACTCCGCTCCCAGAGCTGGGGAAAGAACTCAGGCGTCCTGATCTGACCTCTAAACCATCCGGCTGCCTCTGCCTCTTCAGGTGAATCTGCCCCTGAGCTGAGCTGATCCCAGCTAATCCCAGGAGATGTCTCAGGCACCAGGAAGGGGGGGCCGCGGGGATGCTGGAGGAGGCAGAGAAGGTCATGGCTCGACAGGGATCCACTGTCACTCCTGCCCCAGCCAACGGTCCCACCCGGCCCCATAGGCTCTAGGACCAAGGTCCCTGAAGGCCAGGGGTGAGCTCAGCAGGGGATGCAGAACAGAGAGACCCTGCTGGGCATAGAACCCAGGAGTCCTGGCTCCCTGCCCGCCCTGCTCTAACCCACCAGCCCCCACTCCCCTCCCCTCCCCTCCCCGAGGCACAGATGGAACCCAGGAGTCCTAGGAAGCTATTAACTTAATCTGGGGCATCCCCAGCACATTCCTCTGCCACCGACCATTAGGTGGGGTTGCGGGGTAACAGGATGGAACTGCCCAAACCCGTCTCCTAGGACCAGGGATGCCCCACCCACATCCCATTCCCCGGGGGCTGGGAGCCAGGACTCCTGGGTTCCATCCCTGGCTCTGGGAGAGGAGTGGGGTCTGGTGGGGCAGAGCGGGGGGGGGCTGGGTAGGAGCCAGGCCTCCTGGATCCCAATGGCACCTTGGGGGTGATTTTGTGCTCAGCTCAGCAGATCGAGGGGGAACTGACGTCAGCTGGGCTCCCAGGGGAGCCAGGTGGCACATTCCTGCGCAGGCTGGGTGGGGACCCAGGAAGCAGCTTCTGCTCATGAACTTAGGCCTCACTTGGCATGGTTGCAGTCAAGGGCCTTATCACACGTCAGAGAGGCCCTGCCCACCTGGAGCTGGGATAGAACCCAGGAGTCCTGGCTCCCAGCCCCAGCAGAGCCAATCTCCCGGGTTCTTCTCCTGCTGGGGCGGGAGCCCCCATGCTCTCCAGATCCCCCGTGGGCATGGGAGCTGGGGAGCCCAGGAGAGGGAACCGACCAGTTCAGGGGCCCGGTGCATCGGTGGGGAATTGGGGGCAGGGGTCCAGGGGGGGTCTCAGTGCACGGGCAGGGAGTCTTGGTGCTGTGGGTTGTAGGAGCTGGGGGATTGGGGTTGAGTCCATGGGGCTCAGGGGCTGGTGTATATAGGACCGTGGCATGCTCAACGGGTCTGGGAGTGGGTATGGAGTCAGTGCACCGGGGATCGGGGGGCAGGGTGCCAGCGCATGTGGGCGGATGAACCTGCAGGGCATGTAGAGGGCTGGTGCAGGAGGGATCAAGGTGCAGGGGAACTG
>NW_020676979.1:0-1472 GCF_002925995.2 Terrapene triunguis
GGGGGGGAGGTGTCAGTAATGCGGCCCTCGGCCCAATGTACTAATCCTCATGTGGCCCTCATGGTCATTTGAGTTTGAGACCCCTGCCCTAGCCTCTGTTTGTCAGAGGGTGGTGATGGATGGCAGAAGAGAGATTGCTTGATCATTACCTGTTAGGTTCACTCCCTCTGGGGTACCTGGCATTGGTCACTGTCGGTAGACAGGGTACTGGGCTCGATGGACCTTTGGTCTGACCCAGTATGGCCGTTCTTATGTACTAAACTCACAAAGTAACACAAAACAAAGCTATTCCCTGACCAAAGCAGGCTGTAGGAGCCCAGAGGCCTTTCCCCTTGCATGTTTGCACCTGCTCCAGAGCCTGCCATAGGAGCTGTCATAAATATAAAGGGAAGGGTAACAACCTTCCTGTATACAGTACTATAAAATCCCTCCTGGCCAGAGGCACAAAATCCTTTTACCTGTAAAGGGTTAAGAAGCTCAGGTAACCTAGCTGGCACCTGACCAAAAGGACTTTGCGAACAGGGGCTGCTAACAGGGAGTTTGGAAGGGGAGTGGGAAGGGGGCAAGGTTCACTTGCTGTTCTTTAAAACCTGTAAACTAAACTACATCCAAAAGTTGGTGATTTAAACAACACCCTTTCATTAACTAGGTAGCTGCAGGAGACAATGCAGGCAGAAGCCCAGCAGCAGAGTGAGGGCTATCCAGTTTATTGCGCTGAGTGCAGCATGTATGATTACCTGCCCTGCGGGCGGGTGGTGTATGTATGCATTCGGTTCAAGGACCTCCTGGCCCTCAGAGACCACGTACGGGCTTTGGAGGCCAGGGTGGCGGAACTGGAGGAGCCAAGGGAGGCAGAGAGGTATGTTGATGAGGCTTTCCGGGACACTGTAGATTTGTCCCACCTCCGGTCAGACAGCCCCTGCACCGTTGAGGAGGATGAAAGGCCCAGGGAAGCAGAGCAGTCAATGAGAGCAGAGGGAAACCTTCCCATAGTTGGGACCCTCCTTCCAGATGGTGTTAGGGTATCCTCTCACACTGAGGTTACCTCTCCGGGGGAGGGAACTCCAGGCACTAGGAAAAGGCAGGTGTTAGTAATGGGAGATTCGATCATTAGAAACATAGATAGCTGGGTTTGTGATGACTGGGAGAACCGTATGGTGACTTGCCTGCCTGGTGCGAAGGTTGCGGATCTCTCGAGGTATTTGCATAGACTTATGTGTAGTGCTGGGGGGGAGCTGGTGGTCGTGGTACATGTAGGTACCAATGACATAGGGAAGGGTAGGAGAGATGTCCTGGAGGCCAAATTTAGGCTGCTAGGGAAGAGACTGAAATCCAGGACCTCTATGGTAGCATTCTCAGAAATGCTTCCAGTTCCACGCGCAGGGCCAGGTAGGCAGGCAGAGCTTCAGAGTCTCAATGCGTGGATGAGACGATGGTGTAGAGAGAAGGGGTTTAGATTCATTAGGAACTGG
>NW_020676980.1:0-2264 GCF_002925995.2 Terrapene triunguis
CTGGTCACACCCGGCTGGCTTCCTGCGGGGGCTGGGCCATCCATGGTTGTTAGTTGGCGGCAGGTAGCAAATGTCCCAGAGATGGGCTTTGCCCTGGGGCCCCCAAAACCTGAGACACCGTTCAGACATATGTCGTGGCCTGGCCGGGAGTAAACAGCCTTTGTTTGCGACCTAGTTAACCATGCAACATAGAGGAGAAACTGAGGCAAACATGGAATTTGTACCAAATATTTACAGAAAATTCCCACTCTGTCACAGGGAAGCCCAGCCAGGGAGCAGGGACAGAGTCACTGGGGGTGTTTGGGTTCCCCAGCCAGGGGGCAGCAGCAGCCACTGGAGATTCATAACAGAGGGAGGGGGGATCCCTGCCCGCAGGGGGAGCTGCAGAGTAGGGGTCTTTCCCAGGGGGATGCTCCCCCAGGCTGCCCGCACTCTGGGGGCGCACAGAGGAGTCGGGGCCTAGCGGCTGCCAAGTTGACACCATCCCCAGCCATGAAAATCCATCCCCCGCCCCCTGGAAATGACCCTGACGATCAATGCAGCGAATCTCCCCCACCGACGGATCTGGGAGGGGAGCGAAGCCTCCTGCTCAGACACGAACCCGCCGCTAATGGGGCAGCCGGAGGCTTCCTCTGGGGGCAGCTGGGCCCATCAGTGGCCACGGGCGGTGCCCTGGAGCTTGCCATGAAGCAGCCAGTATGGGAGGCGGGATACCGGGATAGATGGGCCCGTTGGCCTGAGGCGGTGTGTGTGCCGGGTTGAATCACAGAAACCCCCTTTGGGAACTGCCACCTGATGTGTTGAGTCTAACTCTGAGCCCATTTCCCCTGCCAGCTTGGGACTCCAGAACCCTGCCTGGTTTGAGCCAGACACGCCTGCCTGCTGCAAACACAGACCCAGGTCTGAACCGCGTCCCCCACAAGCTGCAGGCTTAGCTGAAAACAGCTTAAGAAGTGCTCCTGGCTTTAACCCTCAGATGCTCAACTCCCAATGGGGTCTAAACCCAAATAAATCCATTTTACCCTGTGTAAAGCTTATACAGGGTAAACTCATAAATTGTTCTCCCTCTATAACACTGATAGAGAGAGATGCACAGCTGTTTGCCCCCCCAGGTATTAATAGATACTCTGGGTTAATTAATAAGTAAAAAGTGATTTTATTAAATACAAAAAGTAGGATGTAAGTAGTTCCAAGTAATAATAGACAGAACAAAATGAATTACCAAGCAAAATAAAATAAGTAGTAGTCAACTTCTAGTCTGGGTCCAGCAATCACACACGCACACCATGATTACTGTCCTTTGTTCCAGTTTCTTTCAGGTATCCTTTGGGGGTGGAGAGGCTATCTCATGAGACAGCTGAAGACCAAATGAAGGGGGCTCCCAGGGATTTAAATAGACTTTATCTTGTGAGTGGACACCCCTCTCTCCCCCTGGGTAGAATCCCAGCTACAAGATGGAGTTTTGGAGTCACATGGGCAAGTCACATGTCCATGCATGACTCAGAACTTACAGGTGGCAGCCATTGTTCACATGCTACCTTGAACGTCCCCAGGTAGACTTCTTAAGTGGATTGGAGACTTCCAAGGTTCCCTTGTCTGTTAAGTGTTTCTTGATTGGGCACTTAATTTGCCAATTCCTTTCTAAGAAGCTGCCCAAATGCTTTACTAAGGCCACTTAAAATCAAACAAGTACACAGCCAATATTCATAACTTTGAATACAACAATGACACATGCATACAAATAGGATTAATACATTCAGTAGATCCTAACCTTTACAGAGATATCTGACATGGCATATGTAGCTGTCACGGACTCACAGATCGTGCCCACTCTTGGCCTTGTGCGGTCCGTGGGGGGGGCACCCCTTTCAGTGCGACAGCCCTTCTCGGGGGTCCACTCTCTCTCGGGGTCAGGCCCCTCCACCTCCTGGAGCCGCACCTCTCGGAGCCTTAGCACGTCTGTCTGTGCCGTGGGCCCGCTCAGGGAGTCCACTCGCTCTGGACCCCCCGGGCCTCCACCCCCAAAGGGGTTGATGCAACCCTGTTCTCTAGACCGGAGTGACTCTCAGCCAGCATAAAACAGGAGGGTTTATTGAGAGTTGAACACAGCACAGGAAACTCTCTGACCCTCAGGCCTGGCCTCCCTCAGCCCAGCACATCCCAGTCTCTCTGCATCCAGGTGGGCTCTGCCTGCTCCCCCTCTCCAGCCCAGAGCCCCCCTGCTCCCAGCTGGGCATCTGAGATCACCGGCCCCAGGCCCCGCC
>NW_020676981.1:0-1375 GCF_002925995.2 Terrapene triunguis
TCTAGCAACAGCACAACCTACTCTTATCATTCCTATACATTTTGTACCCTGGTATGACTGTGTCCCATTTGATTATCTTCATTCCACCAAGTTTCCATGATGCCTAATATCAATAACCTCATTTAATCACAGGTTTGCCCATTAAGAACATCTTTCCTACCTTCTTTACTGGGATATAGAGGTTATTAAATTCATCATTAAGGAGAGAAAACCAATAATGGAAAAACTATAGATTTTTCAGCTTTCAGTTTTTGGTTGAAAACTGATTGGAAAATTGAAAAACTTCAATCCAAATGAACATTTTTTGCCAAAGGCTTAATTTCAACCCCAAAGCCATTTTTTGTGTGAAATAAAATAACAAAATGTTAGTTAAAAAAAATAACCTCTAGTTCCCCTGATAGCCTGCATGTGGAATGGAGGGTACCTGGAAATGGAGTCTGGGAACGTAAACGTAAGAAGACGTTCCATGCCTGTTTCTTTCCCCCTGAAGCAGGTGGGTTGAACAAGGAAGGAAATGGATGAATCTTTTGCTTCACCCACTCTCCCCCCTACAGTCCCAATCACAGCTGAGCTGGCATTGCAGGTGGTGTAATTCAGGAATAGGAATAGGCTGGAATGGGCTAGCAGCAGTCACTACCCCAAAAGAAATTTACTACCCATCCACAGAGAAAGGAGGAAGCAGGAGTGGAACTGTGACAAAAATGTCTGTCTTAGAAGTCATGATGCCTCTAGGAGCTTCTGCTGGGCTGATGCAATGTATGTGCCACTTCAGGCTCAGGATTATACATAGACTCACAGTCTACCTGTGAGAGAATCCACTGAAACTCCAGCAAAACCTGCACTAAATAAGAAGCTTGTGTTAGCCTGTAACATTGCCTCCCATCATGTGAGATACAGTTACAGCTCAGAAAGTGGCTGAAATAGGATGAGAAAATGTTCAACACTAACGTGGTTGTTCTCTGAGAAGCTTTGCATTTGACCTTTAGTCACAAATATGGCCACTGGCACAAAAGGCTGAGCACATGCCACTTACACTGATTGAGTTACTGCCAGAAAATGTAAACACTTTTTGTCCCCCCTTCTAGGTTCTAGAGTAAATAAAAGCAACAGTTTCATGCCCAGACGTTTGTCATTATGAGGCAGGGGGCAGTTTGCCTTTTAATATTACATGTGTTAGTTTATTTAGCTGTAGTTTTCCCCAGCTGTTTTCTGACAGTTAACACCTGTAGATGTGCACAAGGTAATCTGAGTATCAGGGGGTAGCCGTGTTAGTCTGTATCTACAAAAACAACAAGGAGTCTGGTGGCACCTTAAAGACTAACAGATTTATTTGGGCATAAGCTTTCGTGGGTAAAAACCTCACTTCTTCGGATGC
>NW_020676982.1:0-1160 GCF_002925995.2 Terrapene triunguis
GGGTGGGGACAGTCTCTCACCAGGGCTGGCTCTAGGCACCAGCAAAGGAAGCAGTTGCTTGGGGCGGCAGATTTGCAAGGGGCGCAAGAATCCAGCATGGGAGCTGAGAACCAACAGGGGGCCCTGGGAGCTGTAGTTCCTTGGTTAGCTCCCTGCCTATAGAGCCAGCCCTGGAGCAGGAAAAGAACTACATTTCCCAGCATTCCCTTGGCCACTAGCAACAGGAAAGGGAGGGGGAAGGAGCATGGAAGTGAAATCTGCAGCTTGCTGTGAATGGTAGGAACAGAGCCAGCTCTAGGTTTTTTGCCGCCCCCCCCCCCCGCACCCCTGTATTGCCCCAGCCCTGGACTGTCCCCCGCCTGCACCCTCCTGCTGCCCCAGCCCTGGGCTCTCCCCCAAAGAAGGAATTGGGGGGACTAAATGGACGGTGCACCTCTCTATTTGAAGCCTAGCAAGGGAGGTATGTGGATCCCACTAGAATTTAAAATGAAAAGTAAGGGAGGGGTGGCTCTGGACCTGGGCAGCTTTAGATACAGTACCAGGCACTTAGGAAGATTTCCACTTCTGAGTCATGGAAGCAGAAATTGACTTTTCCTCTCCAGATATAGCTAATGTTCAGAAAGGGAATCTAGCACCTGCCTTCCAGATTTGAACACCCTCAAAATTCAGGAGTGCTCAAGTTCAATTTGGGCAGCTGTTACTTCATTTCCCACAAATCAAATATACTGATCCACTGTAACTTGCTGTAGAAAAAGTAGAATAAATTGAGCAGGAAATGCTTCCCAGTGGTTATTAGGACTGGAATTGCTATTTTCAACAGCCATTGCTTTTTTTTTTTTTTTTAAGTTTTAGTTTTATTTGTTTAAAAGGAAGACCGTGATAGTGCATTCCCCATAGAAAGAAAGAGTGGAACAAAAGAATAATAAAGGCACCTCAACTTTTCCTCATTTATGTAGGACAGTCTTATTATATGCATCCAGATAGCCTCCAGTCACACAAGCTGAAAATTGTTCCACTTTACTGCAGTTCTGTAACCATATGGGAACCAATCCTGTCTGTGTTCTGTGCACATCCAAAATTCCTGCTGAATGACCCGCCCTGGGAGCGAGTTATCAGTGACCCAGGGCTGGGGCAGCAGGAGGGTGCAGTTGGGGAGGGGG
>NW_020676983.1:0-1385 GCF_002925995.2 Terrapene triunguis
TATGCGTAGGAGCTGGAGGGGATCATGCCGCTGCTTCCAGGAGCTGCACGGAGCCACAGTAGGAAGGGGCCTGCCTTAGCCCTGCTGCGCCACTGATTGGACTTTTAACAGCCCAGTCAGTGATGCTGACCGGAATCGCCAGGGTCCCTTTTCGACCAGGCGTTCTGGTCGAAAACCAGACACCTGGCAGCCCTACTCTCAACCCCTCCCTTCCCAGCTCCCCCTCCTTGCCTTCCTCTGCCCTCTCCCTTCCCAGCTCCCCCTCTAATAAAAATATATATGGACATATACCTATCTCATAGAGCTGGAAGGGACCCTGAAAGGTCATTGAGTCCAGTCCCCTGCCTTCACTAGCAGGACCAAGTACTGATTTTGCCCCAGATCCCTAAGTGGCCCCCTCAAGGATTGAACTCATAACCCTGGGTTTAGCAGGCCAATGCTCAAACCACTGAACTATCTCTCCCCCCCGTCCTCTCCCAACCCTGCCTCCTCAGTTCCCCCTCCTCTCCTTCCTCGGTCCTCTCCCTTCCCAGCTCCCCCTCTCTCAAGCCTCGCTCCCCAGTTCCCACTCCTCTCCTTCCTGTCCCTTCTCCCTCCCTCCCCAGTTCCCCTCCTTCCTGTCCCCTCCAGGTCTCCCAATCCCTCTCTCCCCAGTTCCCCTCCTCTCCTTCCTGTCCCCTCTCCCTCCCCCAATCCCTCCCTCCCCAGTTCCCCTCCTCTCCTTCCTGTCCCCTCTCCCTACCCTCCCTCCCCAGTTTCCCCTCCTCTCCTTCCTCTGTCCCATAAGAATGGCCATACTGGGTCAGACCAAAGGTCCATCCAGCCCAGTATCCTGTCTACTGACAGTGGCCAATGCCAGGTGCCCCAGAGGGAGTGAACCTAACAGGTAATGATCAAGTGATCTCTCTCCTGCCATCCATCTCCACCCTCTGACAAACAGAGGCTAGGGACACCAGTCCTTACCCATCCTGGCTAATAGCCATTAATGGACTTAACCTCCATGAATTTATCTAGTTCTCTTTTAAACCCTGTTATAGTCCTAGCCTTCAAACCTCCTCAGGCAAGGAGTTCCTAACGTTGACTGTGCACTGTGTGAAGAAGAACTTCCTTTTATTTGTTTTAAACCTGGTGCCCATTAATTTCATTTGGTGGCCCCTACTTCTTATATTATGGGAACAAATAAATAACTTTTCCTTATTCACTTTCTCCACACCACTCATGAAGTTATATACCTCTATCATATCCCCCCTTAGTTTCCTCTTTTCCAAGCTGAAAAGTCCTAGCCTCTAATCTCTCCTCACATGGGACCCGTTCCAAACCCCTAATCATTTTAGTTGCCCTTCTCTGAACCTTTTCTAATGCCAGTATATCTTTTTTGAGATGAG
>NW_020676984.1:0-1066 GCF_002925995.2 Terrapene triunguis
TATATAGCAGCGGGACTGTGCTGTTTTCACTCCATTTTTAGATAACATAGTAAATAACATTTATATAAGATGAATTACCATAATTCAACTGTTTTAAATTATCTATATGTTTAAATAGGGACGCGTCTTTTTTCCAGTGTCTCTAAACTAGTGCTTTTCTCATGGCTGATCTAAATGTTCTTTGTATATGCACAGTTTGCATGAGCATTTTTCTATAATAGAGGCATGTAAATACACATTCAGTTTGCATAGCTGAAAACCAAGCCCTTGTGCTGTCATTCTCCAGTACGTAAAATGGGTTTAATAAGATTCAAGAGGAGATGTAATCATGAGTTAGTAATGTGTATATACAGTGTTTTGAACAAGTAAAGTATCCAGTAGTATTGTTGTCTATATAGTGTTTTATTGTACACAGCTCCAATTTCATTTTTTTTGTTTAAAGTTGCTTAGTCGGGTAGGAAGGTGCCCTGCATGCAATTAGGTCTGTCTAATATGCAACATTCTTAAATACTTAAAAGATAAGTATTCATGTATATCTTTGGAGGAATAATTTTAACTTTACTTTGTTTTCTTTAATAGAGTAAAGTTGGCAGTTAGTTAAGGAATCAAAGATGGCATCCTACTTAGCACAAGAAGTTCAGCTTGCTAGAAGACATGACAAGATGTAAGTATTTGTTTCAGGATTGTGGCCTATGTTGTAGCAACTTGCGCTATGATCTTCCCAAATCTCTCAAACTACACAGGACTGGCTGGTGAGTATGTGGATGGGAGACCTCCATGGAACATTTAGGTCTTGTAAAAAGAGGTTGGTGTTTTGATAGAGGACACTCTTCCTTTGAAAACTACTGAATCAGTATCCCAGCCTGCCACAAGGGAGATCAGTGCTCCCAATGCTGTTGTCTTCCAGATGAGCTGCAGAACTGGGGACCTGACCTTTAACCTCAGTATGCTGGCTAAATTCCAACTCAAGTAGCTTGGGTTCTGCCACCCAAAACTCAACTTGTGGTTTCAATTCAATATAGTACAGGGGTTGGCAACGTTTGGCACGCGGCTCGCCAGGGTAAGC
>NW_020676985.1:0-1637 GCF_002925995.2 Terrapene triunguis
AAAGATTCTAGCTATCTCGATGCTTCCTTATCTCCTATCTGCCGAAATCATAATGCATGCACCTCTCTGACAATTTACCAAACTCATTTCCTGTGCAGGAAACATAGTCGTTCCAACTTTTTGCCTTGAAAAGTGGGTCATCCTAGTAAATGGCCAGTCCCACAAATACCCATCCTCAAAAGGGAGACAGAGAGAATTCCACATGAGACCTGTAAGCTGGCTGGCAATCAGATATCTACTCAAAATCTTAAAATATGTGTACAATCCTCCCTGAAAGGAAGATTGCATCCTCAGGCTTGAAAGCTCTCCCTGCTGTGCCAGGGTCTTGCAGACATTTCAGAACACTCCTATGTGACATTTGTATCAGCACTACTATATTCACACACAATGAGGCATGCTACAGATTAATTCACAGCCTTAACTTTGGATTTTCTGGCTTTTGTACATTTGCTTTTGTCACAAATCTAAACATGAAGTGCTTGTATTTAATGGAGCTTGCTCTCAATTGTTTTGTTTATGAAGAATCCCTTTAATGTAATGTTGGCTTATTAAGTTAATAGTTTCACTTCCTCACTGCTAGTGCCAATTGTTGAACAAGACCTGGCTGGAGCCCAAGTGGCTTCCCACACATGATGTGCAGTTGATTGTGTGATTTAGTTTAGCAATAAGAGACAACAAGGCAAGTGTTAGTGTGAGATAACATATGTTTTGTGAGCACTGTAAGGAAGGTGAAGCCCAGAGCTTTCAACATCTTTGGCTGTGTATTATCATATGCTAACACAAGCCTTAATATAGCTTACTGTGATTATGAAACAAATAAAATTGTTTCTCCTTATTTATTAAAGGTTGGATATTCTCTGGCTAATGAAAAGTTCAGCAACAAACTTCTGGAGTGAGTATCTCCCTAGACAAGGGGGAATTTGACAAACATTTATGCTCTGCATTTTTATCCCATATGCAGCATTTTAATTCCTAATTTTCTTTTAAGTGCACTTGGAATCTCACATAATTTTCCACACTGTCACATTTAGAACTTTGAAATGAACAATCCTATATGTATTAATGCCCAGAGATGAAAAATTTTAGTTTTCAATTCCATCATAAAAGAAAGTAAGTTTAAGTTATTTTGGATAATAGCTGATTTAAATTGGATTTGCTTTGGATTATCCAGCCATATTTTAAACTGCTGTTGCTCAGAAATAAAATGCAACTTTGGAGGATGAACAGTTAAATTAGAAGACAAGATACAGTTCCCTCTACTTTCATGCACTCACTGAAGTATATTATACTGTAAGAAGGGAGTTCTACAATTCATTAATGATGAATAAGCAAGGAAATTATTATCATGCTTGTGTGTTTATATGGTAAGCAAAATCTTATGTATTGTGGCATCCTGATTAAGAATAAGTGACTGGAAAATAAGAATTCTGTTTTGAGAAAATTTCAAGGTGTCAAAGTTTTGTGACAGACCCAGACCAGTGGGGTACAGGAGTCTGGTAGAGGGCAAATATATTGGTCACTGGATGAGTAGTTTTCTGTTCCCTGAGTGACCAGAGCAGGGGCTGCACTAGAGTAATCAGGAACCTGCTAGAACCAGTTAAGGCAGGCAGGCTAATTAGGACACCTGGAGTCAATTA
>NW_020676986.1:0-3121 GCF_002925995.2 Terrapene triunguis
GAGGTCAACTCCTCCTGTGTCCGATTAGGAGTTGGGGGGATGGGGAGAACCCAGGCCCGCCCTCTACACCAGGTTCCAGCCCAGGGTCCTGTGGATAGCAGCTGTCTACATGTCCTGTGACAGCTACAACTCCCTGGGCTACTTCCCCATGGCCTCCCCCCAGCACCTTCTTTATCCTCACCGCAGGATCTTCCCCCTGAAGCCTGATCACACGTGTAGTCCTCCAGCAGCACACCTTCTCACTCCTTGCTCACCCTCTACTAACTGATGGGAGGTCTTTTTTAAACCAGGTGTCCTGATTAATCTGCCTGCCATAATTGATTCTAGTATGTTCTTAATTGGCTCCAGGTGTCTTCATTAGCCTGCCTATCTGAATTGGTTCTTGGAGGTTCCTGATTGCTCTAGTACAGCCCCTGCTCTGGTCACTCAGGGAACAGAAAACTATTCCTCCAGTGGCAGGTATATTTGCCATCTACCAGATTCCTGTACCCCACTGGTCTGGGTCTGTCACACTAGGTAGAGCTACTTACACAGCTTAAGTTTTACACTTAAATCTGTGCAGTGATACTGTGTGAGAAAAAAGCTACTTAGTAACACATGTTATTCATTTATAATATAGCACAAGGAGCATGAAATAGTGGTATAGAGTAGAGTGGATTTATGTGTAGGGTTGATCCCACCAGGCTCTCACACTTTCCAACATGTTAAAATATTAAAAAGAAAAACTAAAATAGGAGATGCAATTCTCAAATAAGTTTTCATTAACTCACTATTTAAAAAAAAAAAACTCATAACTTTCAGATAAGGTTCTATTGCTTGGGGTGGGGTCATCCAAACAGAATGATGGTATCCTTTATATTTGTACTCTTGGCTCATCTTTTTAAACCAACATATTTCACTAATTTTATAATTAATTAGTTAATTTAAACACATTTTAACTCTGATAGCTCTAAAAAGAAACAGATTTGTTAAAGTAAACAACGGTATCTTCTGACTTGGAACAGTTACTACAAAACCAGGTAATGTTCTGGAAGGTGGTCTTGACATTTATACTGTAGTTTACCCTTGCATGTTGAAAAACAGCGTAGAGTTTATAGTATTTAGACCAGTGATACGTTAGTATTTTTAAATAAGTTGTTGCTTTGCTGGATCAGATAATTAAACATATATATACTGTTGCCATTGAGTTTGGTTTTCCAGCTATAGACAAAACCTGATTCTGCTCATGCTTGTGTAAATCAGGAGTGGCTGCACTTGAAACAAGGTAGATAGTTAATGCATCAGTGTAAAAGCAAGTGTAAGTCATTCAGTCACGCCTACAATCTGTTATTGAAGTGTTTAGTGTTGGCATTGGATATGAATATATGTCTGATAAGGTACTGTTTTAGTACCAGAAACATCTAATTCAGGGTATGTCTACACAGCAAAGAAAAATCTGTGGCTGGCCTGAGCCAACTAACTCTGGTTTGAGCTGCGGGACTGTTTCATTGCTCTGTTGACTTCCGGGCTCAGGCTGGAACATGTGAGCTCGGGGACCCTCCCACCCGACAGGGTTCTAGAGTCCATGCTCTAGCCTGAGCTCAGACGTCTACACAGCAGTGAAACAGCCCTGCAACCCGAGCCCTGTGAGCCCAAGTCAGCTAGCACAGGCCACTTGTGGGTATCTAGCGGTTAAATATGGACCTCATCTTAGCCCTAATGGTGAAGAGATGACTCTTCTGCCTTGCATGTTTTCATTATTTCCTTCGCTTTTTTTCCCTTCAATGTATTAAGTTTGTGCCCTTGATCTCCAAATAACTTTGTCAAAAACATACAGCTGTGAAATGTAAAGCTTTGCAGAAAAGGCTTGTATTATCTCAATAAGCCATCTGTTAGGCTTCTTTGGTAAAAGAAAAATAAAATCTTAACACATCATCGAACAAGTACTGTATATGGAATGGAAAGAATAGCATTTTACAGTAATTTTAGGATTTTAAGAGGAATTAGATACACCAGTTCTAAAAATATTTTTTTTACTTGAAATATTGCAAATCAGTTCTTCTTTTATGTATATAAAAATAACCCCTTCAAACCTTATATGGAGTACCATACCAGATGTGAGATAAAAAAGAAATTGCTAGTGGCCACCTGCTTAATGCGTATTAAAATCTTGTGTGGTAGCTGATGTCATACAGAATGCATGTGATAGGGAATAATTTTTAGTAGACCATATCAGGTTAGTACGGATCAATGCTAGAGGAATGTTTAGAATTTTCCATCACAATATATCCATCTGTTTTGGAAAATGAGGGATGAAATAATCACTTTAGGCCAAGGGATTTGAAAAAAACAATTGAATGAGTGGGAGTTTTTCTGTGGTAGTAGCAAGGACTCTCAGAATTTTCAGTTGAATACAGTACTAGCTCCATAAATAAAGGTCTTGCAAAATCAGTAGAACATTAATTATCTCTTTTACCTTGCTTTTTATTTTAATTTTAACCTCTTTCTTTGACCGTTCAGCTGCTATTTTCCTGTGAGTTACTCAGTAGCTCTAAGAGTAGTGATTGCTTCTTCTGGAGCATGTTTCTTTTTTTATTTGGGCACTGACAGGGAACAAAATATAAGGAGGCACCATCAAACAATATGGTGTGAGTGTGGTATAAGTATGTGTATATAATAGAAGCTTCTTCGCCAAGGAGCTTGCCATTTTAAAAGGAGCCCCACACACTAAAAATGCTTTCATAACCAGTTTCAGTTTCTAATGCTGTTTGTATGAAGAAACAAGTGTCTCAAACAGAGAATGTCATCTTTGCAGTGTGTCCAACTGGCTAGCATTGACCCTGAGCCTTGGGATTCAAGTTTGTTCTTTGATTCCATCTCCCACAAAACCATGTGCTGTGGCCCTGCCACTGGAGACTGATTACACTGCTCTACAGCCAAAATGCTTCTGAAATAAATGTAGTCAAACTTTACGAATTCTGGGTCACTGAGAACGAAAATGATGCTTAAAATTGTTGATTGGCTCTAGTTTTCAAGATATGCTATTGGGTCAGTATATATGACCCTTGACTTGGGAATGGCGGAGGATAAGTGAGTTTATAAAGGGAAGGGATCTCAATTTAAACCAGAAATGACTAAAATA
>NW_020676987.1:0-1942 GCF_002925995.2 Terrapene triunguis
ATTATTCTGTATGACTTCTATTGTAGTTAGCCAGGGATAGCACATTCTTAAGACTGTACAATAAGGAGAAATTATTTTCTTTTTCATTATTTAGTTTAGTGTGATTTTGTGAGGTTTTATACAAAACTATTATACAGCAGCTATCCATGTAATTTTACAAAGAACCATGGCAGTACACAATCTTCTCCATTGTTTCTGTAATTGAACCACAAGGAAATAGCTACACAGGCAAGTACTGTCTCACTCCTTTTTAACCTGCTGTATTGGATATCCACAGTTTATGGAATGTGGAAGAAAAAGACCCAAAGAATAATTCAGGAATAGTGAGTGGATAGAGAAACTCTGGGGTCTTCTGCATAAAGCAACTTCCAACTACCAGGCTTTACTACGCTTTTAAAATATTGAAGCATTTTAGGGGCCCATTGACAAGAGAAGGGAAGTAACAACAGAAAAAAAGGGGTGACTGTGAAACAACATTTACACAAAGACATCAGTCACCAAAAAGAAGGCTGAAGCCTTGTTTTGCATTTCTGAGGTATTTGATGTCTAATTAAAAACAACTATGTCATACCCCTGACTGCAATAACCACCTCTCTGGGGATTGGTACAGCAACTGCTTTTAAATATTTAATAAAATTATTAGGTATTAAATAACTCAGGTATTAAACAACAGCAGGAAAAATTTCTGAAATTCTAACTCCTAAACCCCAGATCAGATCTCAGATAAACACTAAAAAATAAGTCAAAAAGCAACATCAAACTGAATCAATATAGTAAATAAGATTTTGTATCTTTTTGAATCCAGCCGTCAATCTCCAACTGACTTTTCACAATCTCTCCCAATTATTTCTCTGTAGTCTTTTAGATGCCGGAATACACAATTTTTGTCTTTGTTCTTAATTCCCACTTTTGCTGGGGGGAAAAAAATGATGGCTTTGTGTTTTTTCTTTTTTTGAGAGAGAGAGAGAGAGAGAGAGAGATATTTCTGATTTAATAATAAATTTCCTTTTAACTGCAGGCTAGCATATCAGGGGGCAAGCGATTTCCCTAATTTTATAATCAAGTTCTTTTTCTTCCTTAGGTCTTCTGCAAAATAGAAAATCCCTGTCTCCTACAGCCAATAGCAATGCAAACGTAGTATTTCCTAGGACAGAACCTTGAATGTGTGTTACAAATATTTCTGATTTTCCTTACTGATGAGGCTGAATGATTTTGATTACAAACCCTCCAAAAGGGTTCTGAGCAGTGCATGTCCTCCTCTGCACAGAGACCTTTCAAATTTCTCTAGCACTCTGCATGAATACCAAGTTTTCAAGTATAGCTACTTATGCAGAAACATTTCTGCTATTATGAAAAGATATCATATGTATGTCAGACACACAACCCTTTATTTAAGGGCTATTTTTAACTGCTCCATATATTGTTCAGTCCTGTCTATACACAGGCTTCCAATGAAGTTCACTCTCAACTATAATTGTTCTATTATTTTCCCTTCTTTACATGTCATTTAGAGCTCAAATGTCAGATTGTTAAACATACTGGAGGATGACCAGGGCCGGCTCTAGGTTTTTGGCCGCCCCAAGCAAAAAAAATTTTGGCTGCCCCCCCCCCAGCCCACCAGTGTCCCCCCACCCGCACCCCCTGCCACCCCAGCACTGGGCTCTCTCTTCCCCCCCCTGCACCCCCTGCCACCCCAGCACTGGGCTCCCCCCCAAACGTGGAATCCGCTACCAGCACACGCCGGCAAGCCCTGGCCCAGCCGTGACTCTGTCCCCATGCGGGTGGAGCTGCTGGGCGGCGCGGAGTGGGAATACTTCCAGGTGGCGGTGTGGCTGCGGGGCGGCGCGGAGAACACGGCCCCCTCCCTGGGCTTCGCGGCGCTGCTGGTGGCCAAGGTGGATCAGTTTGTGCTCACCGCCCTCACCCCTGACATGCTGGCAGC
>NW_020676988.1:0-4366 GCF_002925995.2 Terrapene triunguis
GTTAGCTTCCACATGGTGGACACTGTTATGGCTGCATGCAAACATGCAGCCCTCCACACACAGCCTTCCCCCTCCCCACTCCCAGCACACGTCTGGACAAAAATTCAAAGCCCAGTCGTACTTGGGACAAATGATTTTCTCCCCTATGGACTGCGTGGACTGCCTCCAACTGAAATGGACTAGATTTGGAAACGGGACACATTTCTGCAAACACACACACAGAGTTTACTGTTTCCAGGTGGCTCCCTAGACCATTGAGTGATCACAGAGCGGCAGATTGAAGAGCACAGCAATGTAAGGCCTAAGCAAAAATCTGTGACTTTCCAGTCACAATCGTCTTTAAAGGTGTTCCTTACTGCTTGAATTTCCCAGTCACCATTATGAACGCCACTGGTGGGGCTGGGGGGGACTCCTAGGCACTGGGATACGATCCGCTATTAGCAGATACATGTTGCTAGCTGGGGCTTCTCATAACTTTTGCATCAGTTCATAGAGCAGACACCCCTCCCATTACTGTAGCAAGAAACATTCAAATGGAGCCGGCAACGTCATGGGCTCAAGGGCAGCTTCTGTCCCTTCTGTGTCTGCTGCCGGCTCACCAGCGGGCTGCTCCTCAGGGGAGCATCAAACAGCTCCTCAGACAAAAAACCCACAACACCCTCCACCACCACCACCACCACCCACCACCACCCCTGCCCGGGCTACAGCTGCCAGGGGACTTTCCCCTTCATGCTCAGACCCTCCTGCAGGATTCTTCCATGGTCGATGAACTGAGCCCTTCCTCCCCCACGGCTTTCTCCCATAGCAAGGAATGAGCAGAATTTCACACTGGAGTCTGGCAGTTCCTAGTCTGGGACAGGCAAAAAGGTGACAGGAATAGTGGGAAGGGGGACAGAAAATCGTGGCTGGGCTGCAAAAAAAGTGCCTTCCTGCAATTCTGATGGTAGCCACAAGAGGGCAGCAGCAGCACACTCCCTGGCACTGGCAAGTGACCACCCAGGCACAAAGTACAGCACTTGTGAGCCAGCCCCCCAAATATCATGAGATTTAAATAAATCCTTTCTCTGCCTTCTGGCTCCTGAGCCCAGGACACATGCCAGCCACATCTCACAGCCGTCTCGACAGCCCAGGCAGAAATGACAGCTGGAATTCTCCCATTATCACAGGACTCCAGGAGCTGGGGCTTTAAGGGAGCCACCAGCTATCATGAAGCTTGAGACAAAGCCACAAGAGGTGCCTGCACTGCATCGGAGGCCCAGCGCTGGACTCCCCCGTGCAGGCACGTGCAGCAGTGGGCATGAAATGCTCCCGTTCTCTTTGCACGGGTGCAGTGTGGTAACCCAGGCCCTGGCACTAACACACAATGCAGCAGCACAGAACGCTGGCCTGGGCAGAGAGACAGCCAATGAGAGGGCAGCTCGAGCCGGGGCGGGGGGGGGATCGCAATCTGCCAACGGGGCTGGGGGCAATTAGAGAGGAAGGAGGAGAAAGCGGCAGCGCTGGGTGAAAAGGGGATTGGCTGAGGAAGCTGGACCATGAAGGGCCCTGTGCAAGGAGCCCAGCCACAAGGGGCGCAGAACTATGACCAGTGGGAGGCCGACCCAGGGAATAGCGCTTGGGCCCCTGGACCAACGGGCATGGCCCTGTGGGCAAGACGCCGCCATTCGCACGGGGACCTGCTGGAAAGAGGTGTGAACGTCGCATGGCAAGGGGGAGAGGGGCGCGGGCAGGACAGTGGGTGACGCGGGACGTCGCAGCCAGGAGGAGGAGCTGATGCCCTCCTGGGGTGACTCAGCAGCGGGATGAAAAACTTCTTCTGTGCTGGTCATTTACAGTTGCTTATGTTCCTACGTGAGTTCCGCTGGTACTTTCTGTCCTATTATTACTCCCCTATTGCCATGATATTATTGTCCCTGCCATGTTTCGGGGGAGGGGGTTTACAATTTAAGGTTTTCTCCATTGTGTTGGGTTGCTGCTGCCTCTCCTCACCATAGCCTGTCACTGCACAGGGCGAGGAGCCCAGCCCGCAGCCTGCGTCTGGGACGCCCCCTCGCCCCGCCTGTGCCCTGAGCCCTGCCGGCTGCCCTCAGGAAGTGGAATGTCTTGGTTTCTGAAATCTTCAGCTGGAGCCCAGCCAGACTGACCTGTTCTGCATCCCCCTTGGGATGGCACAAAGCAACCCTCAGCTCTGGGAGTTGAGACCTTGTGCCGCATGGGTGATGCGCCCCACAAAAGGGGTTTAAACCCTGGCTCCCAGCCCCCCTTCCCCTCCAGACGGTGCCCCTGCTCTGAGCTTCCTGCTGGACCGGCCCAGCCCTGCCCCCAGGACACAGTCCGTGCTATGCGAGCCTGTGGGGTACTGGTGGGGGCAGACGGAGCAGCAGGAGCCTGAAGCCGCCCCCCCTTCCCCCAAGGAGGGGTGCGCAGTGAGCTGGATGCAGAGCACCCAAAGAGCTGCCCTGGAATCACAGCTGGGGACCCCGTCCTTGCAGGGAGCCTGGTGCAAAGGCCACACAGATACGGGAGGGCTGCCAGTGGCTGGGGTGACCCCGATTTCTCAAGGCAGCTCCCCAGCAAGGAACCCACATGCAGATCCCACCCCACACAGAGATGAGAGAAACCCGCGAGGTCCCTTAGCCGTCCAGCCCTGCCTGCCCTGGCCCCAGCAAGCTCAGACTATCCCCGAGCCTGGGGCGATGAGGACTTGGGGCACGGCCAGACACAAGGAGCTGCTGTGGAAGCCCCGTGGTGGCCAGGAGCAAGGCAGGAGTCACGCAGGGAGCAGGCAGGGGCTGGGATCCAGGGGAGTCGATTGGGGAGCATGGGGTTACTGTGGCTTTAAGAGAATCACTAGACTCTCCAGGGTGTATAATTCATTTGAGCTTAATGTTAGAGAATGAGCTGACTACGAGTTTGTCTTAAAAAATCTGAGGAATGCTGATCACCAAAAGAAAGGAAACATTCGAAAGATTTCAGTTTCACCGAAGAAATCAAATGGAGGAAGAGACTTTTGAATCATTTTTAACCATCTAAAGATAAGAAGTCAGACATTTAATTTCCAGAATCTGAGTCAAGGATAATAAGAGATCACATTTGGATGGGTATCAAAGATACCAGTGTAAGAAAAAGACTCTTAGATGGGTTAGATCTAAATCTGGAAAAAGCAGGGAGAATTTGCCAAACTGCTGAACTTAATCAACAATGACTGCACACTCTAGAATGAAAACAAACTGCTGTGAATAGAGATTTAATAAGGAAAGGCAAAAAACAAGCCTATGGAGGAAAACAGAGTGAAAGTTCAAACATACGAGCATGTGACAGAATGTTCTAGATGTGGAAGGAGGCACCAACCGGACTGGCAGAGCAGGAGGCTGTAGGCGTGAGGTTAGACTGGCAGCTGGCCTGGCTCGGATGCTCTGGCTCCATGTTAACTATGAGTCTAATCCAGACTCTTACATTACTTTAGAACCTGAGAGTTACGGACATCAGAGTTACAAACCGACTGGTCAACCCTCATTTGGAACCAGAAGTACGCAATTGAGCAGCAGCGGAGCCCAAAACGAGAGAAAGAAAGAAAGAAAGAAAGAAAGAAAGAAAGAAAGAAAGGGGGGAAGCAAACACAGTCCAGTGCTGTGTTATAACGTAAACTACTCAAAAAAGGGAAATTAAAAAAAAAGGATTGACAAGTTAAGGAAACTGTTTCTGTGCTTGTTTCATTTAAATTACGATGGTTAAAAGCAGCATTTTTCTTCTGCACGGTAAAGTTTCAAAGCTGTATTAAGTCAATGTTCAGCTGTAAGCTTTTGAAGAACACCCATACCGTTTTGTTCAGACTTACGAATTACCTCCATTCCCGAGGTGTTCGGGACACTGAGGTTCTACTGTACTGCAATGAATGACCATTAAGACTAGTGACTTACTTGAATACAAAACCAAAAAACAGGGAACAGATGGGGCCTGGCCTGGGGGGGAGTCGAAGAGGGAGCAGGCAGGGGCTGGGCTGGGGGGGGAGTTGAGGCAGGAGCATGTGGGGGCTGGGCTGGGCTGGAGGTGAGGGGGAGCAGGTGGGGGCTGGGCTGGGGGGGAGTTGAGGCAGGAATAGGTGGGGGCTGGGCAGGGCCGGCTCTGGCTTTTTTGCCGCCCTAGGCAAAAAAGCCACCGGCCGCCGCCCTCCCTCCCCCCCCATTACGGCAGGGGAGGGCGCCGAGCCCGGCCGCGAGCCGCAGTCCCCGACTGGCCGGAGCGCCGGGGGGAGGGCGGCGAGCCCAGTCACGGCCCCGCTCTCGGGCCGGAGCACCCCGCCGCGCAGCCCCCCTCCAGGCGCCGCCCCAAGCACACGCTTGGTGGGCTGGTGCCTGGAGCCGGC
>NW_020676989.1:0-1213 GCF_002925995.2 Terrapene triunguis
TCTGGAGTGAGAAGGTTGGAGGGGGCTGGGGAAATGGGGTACGGGGAGGGGGAGATCTGAGGAGAGAGGTTTGGGGGGCTGGAGAAATGGGATGCAGGGGAGGGGCAGTGGGGGGAGATTTGGGGTCAGAGGGTTGTGGGGGGCTGGAGAAATGGGGGACGAGGGCAGGGGGCCCACATCGCAGGGCTTTAGGGGCTGAGGGCCGTGCGGGGAAGATGGGGGACCCGGCCCCCCAGACTAACCGTCCCCCCCTGGTGCCTCCCAGAGACGGTGGCCGTTCTCTTCAGCACCAGCTGGCGCGTCGAGTTCCCCTTCGACCTGCCCGAGCTGCTCTCGTTCGCCCTGCTGGGGTGAGTGGGGGGGACCCCGAGATCCCCCGCCCGCTGGCTCCGCCCCAGCCTGCTAGCTCCGCCCCAGCCCAGGGAGGGGGGATAGGCAGAGAGCTGGGAGCCAGGACTCCTGGGTTCTCTCCCCGGCTCTGGGAGGGGAGTGGGGGCTGGCGGTTAGAGCAGGGGGGGCTGGGAACCAGGACTCCTGGGTTCTCTCCCCGGCTCTGGGAGGGGGGTGTCGTGGGTGGGAGTGGGGCCCGGACTCCTGGGTTCTCTCCCAGCTCTGGGAGGGGGGTGTCGTGGGTGGGAGTGGGGCCCGGACTCCTGGGTTCTCTCCCAGCTCTGGGAGGGGGGTGTTGTGGGTGGGGGTGGGGCCCGGACGCCTGGGTTTGCCTGACGCTGTCCCCGCAGGGCGCTGTGTGGGGCTCTCTGCTGCGTCTACCTCTTCTGCCACCGCAACCTGCTGCTGGCCCTGCAGAACCGGCCACTGCCCCGGCGCCTGCTGGGCCGCAAGTGAGTGACCCCCCCGGGCCCTCCAAACCCTGCCCTGGCTCCTGCCCCCCGGGGCCCTCCCCAGCGCCCTCCACTGGGGGGCCCAGAGCTGGCAGCCTGGCCTCAACCCTCGGAGACCCCTGCCCCGCCGGCGGGGGGCACCCCCCACATCCCCGTCCCCCACGCTCCAGCCTCCTGAAGACCAGAGCTCCCCTCTGCCCCCCACCCGCTCCCTAGTCGAACCTCCTGGGCCCCCGGCCCTTACAGACCCACTGGCTCGACCCCCACCCCTGGCTCCCTCTGGCTCACCCCCCAGCCCCCCAGAGCCCCCCCAGAGTCCCCCGCCTCCCCCAGCCCCCCATCTCCCCCAGAGCCTCCCCAGAGTCCCCCGC
>NW_020676990.1:0-1064 GCF_002925995.2 Terrapene triunguis
ATCCCTGTTGCTCAGCCTTTGACTGGGACCCAGAGCAGGCTGGGGGAGGAGGGAAGGTGTGTCAGCACGGTGCTAGGGGGCGCTGTGCTGCAGGGGGCAATTCCAAAGGGCAGAGCTGTTACTGATCCCCTCCAGTCCCCTCCGAAACCCCACCCCCCTGCGCCCCTCCATCCCCCACCCTGCTCCCCTCCATCCTTCTCCTAACTCCCACCCTGCACCCTATCCATCCCCCCACCCTGCTCCCCTCCAAACTCCCCCTGCTCCCCTCCATCTCTCCCTGAACCACTCCACACCCCCCACAATCCCCTGCACCCCCAACCTGTACCCCCTCCAATCATCCCCTTCCTGATTCTTCTCACTCCCATCCCCCTCCCCTTTGCCACCCTCATTCCCAACATCCCCTCCCCCTTTCTGGGGGCGGGGCGGTCCCTCTTGCTCTTTGGCTTCACAGGGCCCTCGCTGGCCGCACGTGGGACCAGCCCGGCCCAACACAAAGGCAGGTCGCCTCCTGTTGCATCTGCCTGTGGCTGGGTCTCCGGAGCGCGGAGCTAAGGGGCCGGCCGGGCTCCCCTCCCGCTCCTGCAAGGAACAAGCCAGCGGGAGCTCTGTGCCCTGCCCCCCGCCCGGAGCCCGCCGGCAGCTCCGCGCTTCCCAGCCAGGCTGCGCGGACCCCTCCCCAGCCCAGGCTCCGAGCGCGCAGCGTGCGCCGGCCGGGATCGCTGCGCTGGGCCGGCCCGGCTCGGGGCAGGCTGCGGGGCCAGGGACAGGAGGTTAGAAGGGAGCCGAGCCCCCCGGGGCTCCCTTCCGGCCTCATTGCCCCCCGCCCCGGAGCACCCAGGCGCACAAGGGGGCCCCCTCCCCGGCCCACGGGGCAGTCGCTTCCCCAGCCGGCCGGGAAGGGCCTAGCCCCGCAGCACGGCGCGCCGAGCTCCGCCGGGAGCTGCTCCGGACCGGACCGGGCGGGGTGCTGGAGGCTGTGCCCGGTTCTGGCCATTGCTCCCTGCGCAGGAGCGCGGTGGCCCAAGGGGCCGTAGCTCGGCCGGAGCCGGCCGGAGACCCTAGCT
>NW_020676991.1:0-1332 GCF_002925995.2 Terrapene triunguis
CCGTAGTGGGTCATACAGTTACAAGGTCCTGGGTTTGATCCTTGGTGATGACTGTTGTTACATGAATACTCGAGAAGTTTCCCTTCTCCAGAACTGTTCTAACCCTTCTATTGTACTTCTAAAAGGCCTGAGTCTCATCAAGGTATGTCTACACTAGAAACACTCCAGGGCTGGAGCTACACGCGCCAACTTTCCAGTGTGCTACAGGGTGCTCACTGCTCAACCCCTGGCTCTGTCCCAGGCCTCAGCCCCACTCCACTCCTTCCCCCAAGGCCCCCGCCCCTTCCCCGGAGTCTGCCGTGTCCTTGCTCCTCCTCCTCCTCCCCTCCCCCTGAGCCTTCTGCACACCACAAAACAGCTGATCGCGGCTGGTGGGAGGCACAGGGATGGAGAGTTAGGCACTGATCCGTGGTGCTGCTGGCGGGTGGGGGGAGCTGATGGGGGGCTGCTGATGTGTTATTGTGGCTCTTTGGCAATGCACATTGGTAAATTCTGGCTCCTTCTCAGGCTCAGGTTGGTCACCCCGGTCTATCTACACAGCAGCTAGGAGGTTGCTCCCTAGCCAAGTGGACAGAGGCACAGTTTTATTCAAGCTAGTGCGCTAACAGTAGCAGTGTGGCCCCAGTGTGCGGGTGGCCGCCAGAGTACAATCCCATCACCCTCGGGGAACATACTCAGGTGGGAGTCAACAATCTGCCATGGCCCCGCTGCTATTGGAACCAGGCTAACTCATGTGTACCAGTCTGCCCATGCTGGGAAGCAGCCCTTGCATCTCAGGACAGGCCTGACCCCCGGTGCCCAGCCCTGTCCTGAACTGGAAATTGCCCACTTCCACAGTGTGAACTGGGACTCTCTCCTCCACACCCCGCACTCTGCACTGGCTGGCAGGGGCTTGGGGTCTGAGTCATGGTGCCTGTGTCTGGTGATAGACAAGGAGGTGACTTGGAGGGCAGGTGCAGAGGGCCCATCTGCCCTGGAATGGGGCAGGGACACCACTGGCTCAGGAGGTGAGTGGGCAGGGTCTGGACTCTGCCTGGGACCTTTCTCCTTTGACAGATGGTCAAGCAGCAACACTCCTTCCCCCAGCAGTGGGGCTAGCACTGGTGGGGAGCCCCACAGGACCAGCTGCTTCCCAGGTGTGTCTGCAGTTCAGGTCAAGGGCAGTAGGGTGAGGATGAGGGAGGGAAGGGCCAGCCCCATGTTGCCCCATGACCTGCTCTCCCAACCAGGAACCAGCAGGAGGTAACAGACTGTCTGGGAGGGTGCTGTCTTGGGGAGGTGGGGTGGGGGGAATGGGGCCCTCTGTGAGGGAGGGAAACTATTGGGAGGGTG
>NW_020676992.1:0-1230 GCF_002925995.2 Terrapene triunguis
GATAGATAGATAGATAGATAGATAGATAGATGGGGTGTATGTACACAGCTGTATGCCCGCCGCTCGATGCTGTGTTAGGACAGCCCGCCAGGCAGGCTACCCCGCAGTCCCAGACGGGGGCACCGAGCAGGCTGATAGACATAAAGAATAAAGATCGGGTTCCAACGTCAGCTGGGGAGGGGTAGCAGGAGCCGCTTCCAAGTGCAGTGGCACGGCAGCCTGGCGCCTTCCACCGCCTCGCCCAGGTGCAGGGGGCTCTGCTCTCACACCTGCTGCCTTGTCTCCGTCGTCCCTTCCCCTTCCCTCCATGTGCAGAAAACAACACCGGTGCGAGGGAATGGGGGGTGGGGGACAACCCACCCCCTCCCTCCAATGCACAAGAGAAAGGCCATCTGTGCTAGGCAGTGATGAGCAAAGCGCTCCTCCAAACCAATCTGGAGCGGGGGGGCCCAGGGCGGGGGTGGCGCTACGCGCGACGCACTGAAAGGGAGTCAGACCCTTTGGCAGTCGTGAATCAGTGAATTATTAAGATCAAATTAGTTCCATTTATCAACTCGCCCAGCTGAGCTAGCGGCTCGCTTCTCCCCCAGCCGGGCATTTGCACTGCTGCGGCGGCTGGTTGCAGTTTAATACAGATGCCAAGCTCGTAATTCTAACGAAGGGTGACAGGGTCACCTTGACTCCCAGATGCTCACATTCTGACAGATGGCGCTGGCAAACCTGATTAACTGCCACCGTGCCAGCTCTGATGCCACCTGCATCCCTCCCCCCACCCCCCCTTGTCTCTCTCTCCCAAAGTAGTCATTACCGAGCCATCGCTTGGCTTCCAAGGTGGGCGCGGCGCAAAAGGGGGGTGGGGAAGGCTCTGGAGCAGGGAGCCGCAGGATCTAGGGGCTCAGATGGGTCCTCATGTCACTGACGTGAAAGGCACAGGGGGTCTGAGAGCGCTTCTGAATTCCCCTCTGCTTGCACTGAGTCATAGGATTAGATAGATAGATAGATAGATAGATAGATAGATAGATAGATAGATAGATAGATAGGGTGGATGGAGATAGATAGATAGATAGATAGATAGATAGATAGATAGATGGGATGTGGGGAGGGATAGATAGATAGATAGATGGGGGTATGGGGATAGATAGAGAGATAGATAGATGGATAGGGTGGATGGAGATAGATAGATAGATAGATAATGCAATGTTCACATTACTCAAGTAGCAAAGCAGCAAA
>NW_020676993.1:0-5421 GCF_002925995.2 Terrapene triunguis
GGGTTCGGGGTGGGGGGAATGACCCTGCTAATGACCATGGGGGGCAGGTTGTGAAGGGGAGACAGTCGGCTTATGGGGAGGGGCGGCAGCTTATGGGGGTAGAAGAGAGGGCAGATTACAGCTGGGGTGGGGTCAGGATATAGGGTTGGGTGGGGGGCAGGGCGGACAGGGGGCAGGATACAGGGGAAGGGGCAGGTTATGGGGGAGTGGCTTTGGGGGACCCGGGTGGTGATGGAGGGTGCGGGGCTAGGTTGGAGGGGCAGGTTAGGGGGTGGGGAGGGGCAGTTTGGGAAGGGGTCCAGTCTAGGGCTGCAATGGGACAGAAAGGTGGAAGCCCTCCCTGCCTAGTGCCCCCCATTTTACCCCCTTTCCCTTGTGCCCCCCCTTCCCGTGCAGGATCATGACCTCCCCAGAGGGGGGCACTGCCCCCCGCCCAGCCCAGCCCCTCACGGACCTGGATTTCCACTCGGGGGCCCGGATCGCCGAACTCAACCAGCTGGTGCAGGAGCTGAGCAAGCGGATGGCACGGGACCCAGGCGTCCGGGCCACCCAGGAGCTGGTGGTTCTCAAGGACTTTGTCTTCTCCCTGCTGGGTGAGTGAGGACGTGCTGGGAGCCTGGACGCCTGGGTTCTCTCCCTGGCTCTGGGAGGGAAGTGGGGGCTGGTGGGTCAGAGCAGGGGGGCTGGGAGCCAGGACTCCTGGGTTCTCTCCCCGGCTCTGGGAAGGGAGTGGGGTCTAGTGGTTAGAGCCGGGGGAGCTGGAAGCCAGGACTCCTGGGTTCTCTCCCAGGCTCTGTGAGCGGAGTGGGGGCTGGTGAGTGAGAACTGGGGGGCTGGGAGCCAGGACTCCTGGGTTCTCTCCCGAACTCTGAGGCTATGGCTGTTGGAAGCGGAGTAGTCAACCCGGACGCCTGGGTTCCTTTTTTCCTAGCCCCTCGTCCTTTCTCCTGCCAGGTCTGGTGCAGCAGCTGGACGGGAGGCTCCCGTTGGCCAACGAATACCTCCTTCTTTCTGGCGGGGCCTGCCAGGGCACGGTGGACGTGGACCCAGGCGTCCTGGGCTGCTCGGCCCCAGGGGCTGACTACGATGCTGACTACACCCTCTTGGTGCCCGTCCTCCAAGCCCGCGGCTGCCCCGTCACCCTGGACCTGCGCCAGTGCCCGCCAGGCCACGCCTGGCTGGCTCTAGCCCCCTTCGGGCCCGAGGCCTGCCACCGCTGGGCCGACTGCTGCCGTCACCACGGCGACGAGGCCTACCTCGCCCCGGGCCTGGTCTCGGCCTGGTTCTCCCAGGCCTTGGGCACCGTGGCGGACCAGGCCCGGGCCGCCCCGCGCCGAGGGGGGCCAGCGGTGGAGCGGGTGGCCGGCCAGGGCGGTCTCGTGACCCTGCTCCTGAGCCACGGCGAGGTGCGGGCGCTCTACGACGTGTTGCCCGTGGTGGCCTTCCAGGGGTGGCCGGCGGCGGCGCGCGAGTGGCTGGGCCGCAGCCATTTCTGGGACGGCAAGCTGAGGGAGGAGGACGTGGCCGGGGGCTTCTACCTCCTGCCTGGCTCCGGCCCGGCTGGGCATGAGGCCTCGGGCCCGGTGGAGTCCTCGGGCCCAGCTTGGCGTGAGTCCTCGGGCCCGGCTGGGCATGAGGCCTCGGGCCCGGTGGAGGCCTCGGGCCTGGCTTGGCGTGAGGCCTCGGGCCCGGTGGAGGCTTTGGGCCCGGTGGAGGCTTTGGGCCCGGCTTGGCGTGAGGCTTCGGGCCCGGTGGAGGCCTCGGGCCTGGTAGACACATCGGGCCTGGCTTGGCGTCTGTCCTTCTCCCGGAGTGAGCTCCATCTCAAGAAGGCGGTGCCGCCCCCGCTGCTCCAGGCCTACCGGGCCGCCCGGGCCGCCCTCGGCGGGGCCTGGGGCGGGCGGGTGGGGCCGTATCACCTCTGGACCCTGGTGCTCTGGGCCTGCGAGCGCCTGCCCGCCCGCTACCTGGGCCGGGAGGAGAACACCGCCCATTGCCTGCTGGGCCTGCTGGACGACATGGCTGCCGGCCTGGGGGCCGGGGCCTGCCCGCACTACTTCCTGCCCGGCTGCGACAGGTTGGCGGGGGGCTCGGAGCCGGGCCTGGCCCGCGCGGTGGCCACCGTCAGGGGGGACCCGGCTGGGCACCTGCGGCAAGCGGTGGAGAGGGTCAAGATGGCCACCAAGTTGGGCAGGGGGCCGGACGCGGGGTCGGCTGCTGAGGAGTAGATGGTGGTGGGGGGGGGTCAATCTGTCTCCTGCTGCTCTGGGAGGGGAGTGGGGGCTGGTGGTTAGAGCAGGGGGGGCTGGGAGCCAGGACGCCTGGGTTCTCTATATCCCCACTCTCTTGGGGGGGTTGGAGGTTGCCTGCCTGCTCCTGTAATGAAAATCTACGTTTCCCAGACAGCTTAGGGCTACTAAGACTTTATCTTGGACTACTGATTTTTTTGCCATTTAAATGTGCCAAAGGCAATCAGGAATTGGGGGGAGGGGGGAACGGATCCAAGAGAACCCCAGGATGAATGTATTGTCGGGGGGCTCTGGATCTATTTGATTGCAGGGGAGACAGAGCATTTTTGGGGTGACTATCAGACCGGGGAGGGCCTTGTACCATGGGAGGACTTTCAGATGGTGGAACCTCTATATTTTGGGGGGGGCTGGTAGGGGAAATCGGAGCGGGGACCCCAGAATTATAGGGGAGTGGGATGCCAGTCAGTTCTTTTCAGTGGCCTGGGAGCCCCAAAATATTAGCTGTGGTGTTTCCGCTGAGAGCTTGATCCCATTTTGGGGGGAGCATTGACTGCTGGAAACTTGGGGTGTTGGATACCCGTGGACAGGGAACCCCCAAATGAGGGGCTATTGAATCTTTCCACTGGGCCCCCAAAATCAGTACTGGGGGGTGAACAGCTGGACTGCGCCCCCTCAAAAAGTTTGGGGTTCTCTGGGGTTTAGCGGTGTAGGCATCGGATATCAGGGAGGGGGGACAGCGGGGGGCTGTAGGTGGGGAATCAGGGGCTACCAGAGGCTGCGGCCCCGGCCAAATGCCCCCCGTTAAACGAGGGGTCCAGAGCAATTTGGTAGAAGGGGAAAGTGAGTGATTTTTGCGGGTAGTTCTTCGTCCCTCTGTCGTTTGGGGGGCAGCGGTGTGTGTGTGTGTTGTCCCTGATGGAAGGAATGGGCCGATCGGTGGGGGGGATGAGGGGGGGTGGCAGCTGCATCTGTACAGCAGTATCCCCCGGGCCTGCGCGGGAAAGAGACGTTTCATTTTTTCCGACTTGAGCTGTAGATAATAAAAAGCAAACCGAGCGCCTTCGAATTTACTGCTGTGTTACAGGGCTGGGCTAGCAGGGGCTGCGGGTCAGGAGTGAGGGGCACCGGCAGAGCTGGGGGGGGTCCGGGCCAGGCTAGCAGGGGGCTGCGGGTCGGGAGTGAGGGGCACCGGCAGAGCTGGGTGGGGGACAGGGCTGGGCTGGCAGGGGCTGTGGGTTGGGAGTGAGGGGCACCAGCAGAGCCTCCGACTATCCCATGAGCCCCAGCGTCCACAGCCTGGCAATCAAGGCGAAGCCAATGGCTGGCGGGGGGGCGTGGAGGGTGGGGATTATGATCCTGATCCGCTTATAGCTTCAGTCATTGACTCTCTCCGGCTTGGCAAATGAAGCGGCCAAATTTGCATATGCAGATCGGGATACAAATTGGCTCCGGTTTCAAGACCGAGCCAGAAAAGTTGGTTTCAAGGCCCACCGCTCCTTCCCTCCCGCAACCAGTGGGCCTGGCAGAGAGCTGCTATGCTGCGTGGCAGGGGGCGCCCCCCCAGCCCGCAGCGGTGAGTCTCGATGACTCATAATCCTCAATCTCGCGTCTCACCCATAATCTCTAAAACCCGTCTGGATTTTCTCCCGAAAGTTGGGCTCTGAACCCCGGCTTTCGGGCAGAATCCCAGCGGGCGCAGGGTCGTCCCTCCTCCTGAAATCCCCGGCCCGCGGGCCCAGGCACAATTCCGCCACGGTTCCTGTCCTGAACGCTTGACAAATATCGCTGTTAAAGTCCGCCCCAGAGGTGGGCGCATCTCTGCGCCGGGTGAGGGGTCCCTGTGTAACTGGCCACCCCGCCCCAGAGGTGGCTGCATCTCAGCGCCAGGCGAGGGGTGCCTGGGTAACCAGCCACCCCGCTCCAGAGGTGGCTGCTTCTCAGCGCCAGGCGAGGGGTCCCCGGGTAACCAGCCACCCGCCCCAGAGGTGGCCGCATCTCAGCGCCGGGCGAGGGGTCCCCGTGTCACCAGCCGCCCCGCCCCAGAGGTGGCTGTGTCTCAGCGCCGGGTCTGATCTCCTGGCTAAGTACAAGCCTACGGATGGGGCTTCAGCGTGGGAGCCAGGGGGGTTGACTGCATGGGGCAGGGTGGCTGTGGAACTCTGGGGCAGCTGGCTACCCAGGGACCCCTCACCTGGCGCTGAGATGCGGCCATCTCTGGGGCGGGGCGGCTGGTTACACATGGACCCCTCGCCCGCACAAGGCCTGGCTGGCCCTGTATGCCCCCATCATGGCCAGCAGGGGCCGGCGTGGGCCCTGGGACCCGACACATGACGCCCCGGCCAGCTGGCAGCAGGACAATGTGAGCGCAGTGTGAGGCTGATGAAAATTTGATGCAAGGGACGTGCCCATAAATTGCCTCCGCCCCGGACACCTGGGTTCTCTCCCTGGCTCTGGGAGGGGAGTGGGGGCTGGTGGGTTAGAGCAGGGGGGCTGGGAGCCAGGACTCCTGGGTTCTCTCCCCGGCTCTGGGAGGAGAGTGGGGGCTGGTGGGTTAGAGCATGGAGGGCTGGGAGCCAGGACTCCTGGGTTCTCTCCCCGGCTCCGGGAGGGGAGTGGGGGCTGGTGGGTTAGAGTAGGGGGGGCTGGGAGTCAGGACTCCTGGGTTCTCTCCCCGGCTCTGGGAGGGGAGCGGGGTCAAGTGATTAGAGAAGGGGGGGCTGGGAGCCAGGACACCTGGGTTTTTTGTCTGCTCTCTGACTCAGTTTCTCCCAGGGGCCTAGCTGCACATTCTCGTTCCCCCTTTTGTCAGGATGTGACACCCCGAATGACCCCCTGTGACGAACTGGGACTATTCTTGAAGTGGTCTGTGAATGCTGACAGGGGAGTGTGGCTGGGATGGTCTGCATCGGGGGATGGGAGACTGACCGAAGGAGAATACCTGAGCATATAACATGAGAACCCAGGAGGGGGCTGGGGCCAGGTGACACCTTTGCCCGGGAAACTGAACAAAGGCTGTGGGAGGGGTCGCTGAAGGCAGAGTCTCGGAGGCTGGCTAGTGACCATGGCTGGGAGGCAGACGGGGCTCTGACCTCCCAGGGGGGCTAGGGTGCCCAGGGACCCCAAGATGGACCTAACTGGGGGGGTCCTGTTGTCTGCGCCTGCAAGACCTGTC
>NW_020676994.1:0-1267 GCF_002925995.2 Terrapene triunguis
CCCTCTATCTATCTATCCCCACACACACCCATCTCTCTCGCTCTCATTCTCTCCCCATCCATCCATCCTGATCCATGTCTCTCCCTTCCCCTTCTCTCTCACACCCTGCAGGGACGGCTCCTGCCGGTGTATGGTCCACTCCTCTGCCCACCCTGATTCCTAGGGGGTGGGGGGGTTCCCTGCTGCTCTGACTGAGGCTGTGTGGGGAGCTGTGGGGGACAGAGGAGACCAACGGGCGGGGGGCATGACTAGGCCTCACATCTCCTAATGCCAGAGTGTCCAGCCCGCTCTGTGCCGGGGGCCTGACCCTGCTTGACACGAGAGATGGCCCGGGGAGCTCCCGGTGCACGACCCAGATCGGCCCAAACGGGGGTGCGCTGCCTGGGCTTCCCTCTGCCATTTGCGACTCACCTTCCTGTTTTGTGTTAGGGCAGCACCAAGAGGCCCCTGGCTGAGAGCAGGACCCTGCTGGGCTGGGAGCTGAGCCCTGCCCCGCCGAGGCACCTAAACACCCTGACAAGTGAAAAGAGACGAGGGGCAGGAGGGGAGACTGAGGCACGGAGCGGGGAAGCGACAGAGCTGGGACTAGAACCCAGCAGGAACTACCCCCAGGACGCCAGGGCCTCTCCTTTGGGGTTATTTATTAGGTGTAGAGCAGTAGTGCCAAAGAGCCACAGACCAAATCCCTCCAGTGCCAGGGGCTGTACAAACACCGAACCAGCCGCTCCCTGCCCCGGCGAGCTCGGCTGCTCCTTGACCCGAGCCCCCCGCCCCAGCCCCATACCTCACATCGGGGCTACAGAGCGCCAGGCGGAGCAGGTAGAGTGCGGCGCTGCCCAGGCCGAGGCCGATGAAGCCGATGAGGGGAATGAGCTGCAGAGAGAGGGAGAGAGAAGAGATGAAAAATGCCCCAATGAAATGAATATTTATCAGGCCGCCGGGAGAGTGAAAGGGAGCCTGACACGCCGGGAGATTTACCGGCGCAGCAATCCTGTACCCGGGCTCCTGTACACAGTGTAGCTGTCAGCTTGAGTGACTGAATTCAAAGGGGGGGAGAAAAATAGGCTCGTGTTGGAGAGGAATTGGATTCGGAATGAGAAATCGCACGCTCCCCCTCCCCCCGTCTGCGATAGTGGGGCGGGGAGAGGTGGGGGGCAGGGAGCGAGTGGGGACGGCGCTGGGGCGCTCCTTAGTGCTGTTATCGGGGCCCAACCCCCCCGACCCTTCCACCCCCAGCCACCCCCAGCCGTACCCCTCTGCCGCCCGA
>NW_020676995.1:0-2725 GCF_002925995.2 Terrapene triunguis
GGATGGGGGAGGCATTGGGGCGGGGGCACAGAGGGCGGGGGTGCAGTGTGAGGAGAGGCGATAGAAGCAGACAATCCCGACTCCTGCTGGTAATGTCACACTCCCACGTAGCTGTTTTTGGAGAGGATCAGCCCAGGGCTGCTGCTGGAGGCTGGGGCCGAGGAGCGCCCCGAGGGGGCTCTCGGCTTGTCACGGCCCTCCCAGAGGGGCGTGCTGCCCTCCTTGGGGGATAGCTCGCTGACGTAGCAGAAGCTCTCGCTGTAGTTGGGTTTAAAGCTCTCCACGACGTCCTTGGAGACTCCGGCCCATTCCTCCAAGAGAGCCAAACACAGGTTAAAGGCGGCCCCCTGTAGCAGGCACTCCCCCACCTGCTCCCACTCCAGGGCCGCCCCATGGCCCAGCTGAGGGGCCCCTCTCCCCGCTAGGGCAGAGCCAGCCGGCTGCTGGCGCTGAGGGTCACAGTGCGCCTGTCCAGCACCCAACGTGCTCCTGGAGGCACCAGCAGGGAGCTGGGACCAGGCTGGTGGGCTGATGGGTGCGGCACCTTAGCGCTTGCCTAAACTGCGAAAACCCTGCGACGGTGAGTCTGAGGCCAGGTCGACTGGCCTGGGCACGCGGGGCCCCAGCAGTGTAGCCGTTCCTGCTTGGCCTGGAGCCCAGGCTCCGAGCCCCCCTCACTGGGTTACGGAGCCCGAGCAGGAGCAGCGACACTGCTGGTGTTAGCTCCAGAGCGGGAGCCCCGCAAGCTGTCAGGTGCCCCCGTGGTTCTTTGTTTGCAGGGTAGATGTACCCTGAGTCTCTGGGCCAAAATTCAGGCCTGAGGTTGGGGCAGCTCTGGCTGTGCATATGTCCAGGCTGACTCCCCTGGGCCAGCTGGACGGCCAGGACCCGGGCCCAGGGACTGTCCGTGTGTCATGTGCTCTTGTACCTGCCCTAGGTTAACACTGCAGGCAGCAGCATGGGGCAGACACGGGTGCACGCCCCCAGGGGAGCTGAACCAGCGCTAGAGGGAAACAGCCTGTCTGTCCCAACTCTCCAGGGAGCAGGTGCCCCTATCTGAGGGTGCCTGGCTGAGCCCTATCTGTCTGTCCATCCCAAGGAGCAGGTTCCCGGCCCATCAGCCCCTCCCAGCCCAGCCTGGCCTGTCGGCCCCTCCGTCCCCAGCCCGGCCCATTGGGTCCTCCGTCCCCAGCCCGGCCCGTTGGCCCCTCCGTCCCCAGCCCGGCCCGTCGGCCCCTCCGTCCCCAGCCCAGCCCGGCCCGTCGGCCCCTCCATCCCCGGCCCAGCCCGGCCCGTCGGCCCCTCCATCCCCGGCCCAGCACTCTTACCGGGAAGTTGCCCTGGTGGGTGTTGAAGAGCTCATCGAAGTTCTTGCTGGGGTTGGGGATTCTGGGCATGAGAATAACCCAGACTCTGCAGAATGGGAAAGGACTTGTTTAGTGAGGAAGGGCAGCCCCTGGAACCTGGCTGCAGACACCTACCATGGGCCCAGGGGCCCTCCTCAGCCAGGCACCAGTCGGTGTCCTCTGATTCAGCCCTTCAGCCCTGTTCCCCAGGTGGGTCCTCATGGCCCAACCCTGCTCCCACCCTGTGTCCTGCCCGCAGAGCTGACGCGGGTCTGGGTCACTGCTCTGAGCCAGGAGGACCCACCCGGGGAACAAGGCTTCTCTGCCTTACAGGGCCATACCTGTGCACAGGGGTTGGGGGCTCTTGGGGACGCAGCGGAAGACTCACCTTTCCATTCGAATCAACAAAATGACAAGGACCAGGATGAGCATCAAAGAGGCAGTGGGGAGAACCACGTGAATCCAGAACCATGGTGCCTGCTTCTCTGCCACGCCTGCAGAGGGGATGCACAGTGGGTGATGCGGACACACCCCTGGTGTGGTCTGACTGTAGAGGGGAGGGGCAGAGAGGCCATGGGGCTGTTCCTGGCTGGGAGCAGGCAGGAGTCCCACACAGCTGGGAACGCGGGCAGAAACGAGCACTTGTCTGAACGTCAGGCTGTGTCTGAATCTTACTGATTCTTTCTGTGTAACTTCTCCAGGAGACAGCCGTCCTATCCACCCCTGCCACAGCTCCCATCCAGGCCCCCATGGCCTCACACCCTGATCACTGCAACTTCCCTCCCTCTGGCTTCGACAAGCACCGTCCTGCCTCGCTCAGCTCCATTCAGAATGCAGCTGCAGAGCATTTTCCTCCCCTGTTGCTTTGGCCACGTCACCCCTTTCTCTACATCTCGCCTCGGGCTCCCCCTTCTCTAGTGCAGCAAATCACTGCCTGTCTCCTTTCAAGCCTTTGCAGAGCCCCTCTCTGCCTGCCTGTCGTCTAGGGTGGCCAGGTGGCCGGTTTTCGACCGGAACACCTGGTTGAAAAGGGACCCTGGTGGCTCTGGTCGGCACTGCCAACCGGGCCGTTAAAAGTCCAGTTGGTGGCACAGCGGGGGCCCAGGGCTAAGGGAGGCTTTCTACCCACCCTGGCTCCATGTGGCTCCCGGAAGCAGCCGCTAGGTCCCTGCAGCCCCTAGGCTCCCTGCACTGCCCCCACCCCAAGCGGCTGCTCCGCAGCTCCCAATGGCTGGGAACCGCAACCAATGGGAACTGTGGGGGCGGTGCTGTGGGCGTGAGGGCAGCGCACAGAGCTTCCCTGGCCGCCCATGTACTTAGGGGCCGCAGGGACCTGGCGGCTGCTTCCTGGGAGCCACAGTAAGCGTCACTGGGACCCC
>NW_020676996.1:0-1265 GCF_002925995.2 Terrapene triunguis
GGGAAGGGGGCACCTGAGCCCAGCTCTCCCTGGTGATGCTGCCCAGCCCCGATGCTGCCTGGCCCCTTGCCTGGGGGTGCCCCCTGGGGAGATGGGCAGAGTCCCGGGGGCTGGTGCTCGTAGCTGTGCAGAGAAGTTCTCCGTCTGGGTGAGTCTCCTTGTCCCCTTCCCTTTGGAGCAGCCCTGGGGGCTGAGGCTCTGCTAGTGACACTGACAGTGCTGAGAACCCACCTGGTTCATTGCACGGTGCCCCCCGGTGAGCAGAGATCCCCACACTGGGGCAGCCTCTTCCAAGGAAGGCTGTAAGAATTGGAGCTGGAACCTGTTCTCTGAGTCCCACTCCCATCTCTCACCCCTTTTCCAGCTCGCTCTCTCCCGTCCCTTCCAGTTCAACCCATGGTGAAAGTTTCCCCCTCAGATTGGGGTTCCAGCCCCACCCCCACCTGCTGGTTTGCTCCATAATGAGGTTTTACCCCCGAGGGGGGAGATGGTGTCCACAGAGCTGCTCCAGAACGGAGACTGGACCTTCCAGATCCTGGTGATGCTGGAGATGAGCCCCCAGCGCGGTAGCGTGACCAGACAGCAAGTGTGAAAAATCGGGACGGGGGTGGGGCGTAATAAGAGCCTATATAAGAAAAAGACCCCAAAATCGGGACTGTTCCTATAAAATCGGGACATCTGGTCACCCTACGGCGCGGGGACGTCTACACCTGCCAGGTGGAGCACATCAGCCTGAGGGACCCTCTCACTGTGCACTGGGGTAAGAGTCTGGGTGTGAAGCCTTCAGGGGATGGGCCTGGGTCAGAGCCCCTGGGGGCAGAGATCAGGAACATTATTACAAAGGCAAAGAGAGGCTGGGCTCAGCCCAAACCACCTGTGCTCCTGTTTTCACAGAGGCGCAGTCTGACTCCGCCAGAAGCAAGATGCTGACGGGGGTCAGGGGCTTCGTGCTGGATCTCAGGGCTGGCTTTAGGCCGATTCAGCCGATTCGGCTGAATTGGGCCCCACGCTAAGAGGGCCCCGCGCCCCAGCTCTCCACCCTGCCCTCAGCTTACTTCCCCCTCCTCCCCTCCTCTGAACGCTCCACCCCCTGCTCCTCCCCCTCCCCTGCTTCCCGCGAATCAGAGGTTCGCGGGAAGTCTGAAAAGAAGCAGGGGCGGGCAGGCAGCACCAGGTAAGCTGGGGTGGCAGGGGGCGCGAGAAGGGCTCCGGGGAGGCGCGGCCCAGTCCGGCCCCGGTTCCGGCCGAGCACGCAGGCCCCAGCG
>NW_020676997.1:0-1746 GCF_002925995.2 Terrapene triunguis
CTGTGGCCTCAGCCCCCTTACCCATGTCTGCATCCCCCCTCCCTGAGCCACGGCCCTGTTCTCAGCCCAAGCTCTAGGGGTGGCAGGGGCCCAGCACCCTGCTATAAAAAGTGTTCTAGCGCTACTAGTCTCATCACTGTTAAAAGCAAGTTTGAGTTTGAACAAGTGAAACTAACCAAAAACAAACAAATCATAGCTCTGTTCGAACTGATCCCAGCCAACAGAACATTTTGCTCAAAGGCAGCAAAAGGTGTTTCAAAGAATGTAGGACATTTCTTTGCTGAAATAATTTCCTAAACCTCCCTCCCTTTCATAAAAAGCCAAGAAACAGCAATACATTCAGTGGAAGTAAGAGCAATGTTGATTCTAATCCTACTTTACTACCCATACTAGCTGGCTCAGTCCTGCCATAGACCAAAGCACTGTATTTAATTAAGGAGCTCAGCATCTTCACCTTCTATTAAATTGATTCTTCCACAAGCATTCCAATGGAAGTTGACAACACTGAGCCCTTCTCAGGAGGTGTGCAGTACCCTGTGGGACTGGACCCTTAGAAACATGTGCAGCGTGTAGAAACTATATGCTGCACATCAGTAAACAGTTTTGGTATGTTTATGCAGCAGAGGTAGATTTCTGATACCTATTTGACATAAAGAGCAATATCAAAGGGTTAATGTCCTTACAAATTTTAAAAATCCAGCATTACTCTGTTACCCCATTTCTTTTTCTTTGTCTGCGTCAGTGAAACAATGGCTTAATTCTCTCCACTGAAGCAGCAGGAGTGGATTTACATGGTATGGCCCTTGACAAGCAACCTCACCTGCAGATAATTAATAATCTTTCAATAAGCACAAGAGGAATTTTTAAAATAAACTTTATTTAACTGGACATAAAATATGTGTAGTAAGCCATTAATCACAGGCACATGATTTTGCATTAGCATGCCGTCTGGTCGCCTCATTTAAAAAAAGATATATTAAAATTGGAAAAGGTACAGAGAAGGGCAACAACAATGAATAGGGGTATGGAACAGCTTCTATAGGAGGAGAGATTAAAAAGACTGGGACTGTTCAGTTTGGAAAAGAGATGACTAAGGGTGTGGAGGAAGAGATCTGATAGAGGTCTACAAAATCATGAATAGTGTGGAGAAAGTGAGTGTTCTTTACCCCTTCACATAACACACTGTGATGAGTTGGACCCTCCTTCTGGGATGCCACCTGATGTACTGGGATGTCATTGAGCCTCTCCTGCTCCACCGGCCTGAGTTCCCACTCCCTGTTTTGCTGAATTAGGCTCTCCGGCCTCTTGCAGCGCGAACTCGCGCGCGCACACACACACACCCTACCTGCAGCCACAGACTGAAATCAGCTCTGTGTGAGAGGACTCCCCCAGCACTCATGTGCACACTCCTTTTGGGAGATAAACCCAAAATAATACTGTCTTGCACTGCATAGAAAAATCTGCACAGCTCAAGCTCATAAAAATCTGCCCTCTTCCTCAATGTGAAAAGAGATGTGCACGATTTCTTGCCCCTCTCCCCAGTTAGAAATTACATAAACTGGGTTTAATAAACTTACTTTGTTTATTATTGACTACAAAAGATAGATTTTAAGTGGTTAAAGCAGGGGTCGGCAACGTTCGGCACGCGGCTCGCCAGGGTAAGCACCCTAGCGGGCCGGGCCAGTTTATTTACCTGCTGACGCGGCAGGTTCGGCCGATCGCGGCCAGTGGGGGCCGCGATCGGCC
>NW_020676998.1:0-1795 GCF_002925995.2 Terrapene triunguis
GTCTCCGCCTGCCCCGAGACAAACCCCCATAGTTAGGGGCTGGACAGAGCCCCACCCCAGAGCTCCCTGCGCCCCCACTGCCCCCGCCCCAGCTTCCCCTTGGCTCCCCCTGCCCCCCAGCTCCTCTCGGGGCTCAGCCTCCCCCACCTTCCCTGTGGCCCGAGCCCAGGCCCTGGGGTCATCTCCCCCCCGCACTGGCTGCGCCGTACCTGGCTGGGGGTGGGACGGGCTGGGGGCCGGCAGTGAGTGGCCACGTGCCGGCTGAGCTGGGCGCGCTGGCTCAGGCAGATGAAGGCGCGAGAGCCCCACTCGCAGGACAGGGCACCCGGCCACGGCACCGGCGCTTCGGGGGGCTCCGGAGTCCGACCTGGGGAGAGAGAGCAGCATCGCCAGCCACAGCACCACCCAGCTCTGGGCTAGCAGGGGCTGCGGGTCGGGAGTGAGGGGCACCAGCAGGGCTGGGGGTGGGGAGCCCAGGGCTGGGCTAGCAGGGGGCTGCGGGTCGGGAGTGAGGGGCACCGGCAGAGCTGGGGGGGAGCCCAGGCCTGGGCTAGCAGGGGGCTGCGGGTCGGGAGTGAGGGGCACCAGCAGAGCTGTGGGGCAGCCCCAGGCTGGGACACCCCCCGTGCTGAAGGTGGAGTTCGCCGCTAGGACTTACCGTGGTTGGGGTCCGGGTGGCTGCGTCTCTGGTGCATTTTGCCCACGGCTCTGCCTTGGTCTCCAGGCGCAGCCGTGGGGCCGGGGCCCTGGCTCAGCTCGGTCTCCTGGGGGTCCCTGGCCCCCTTGAAAGCCAGCGCTGCAGCAGGAGAGACGGGAGCCAGTCAGGGCCGGGGAGAGAAACTCGGGCAGCCCCTCGGGGGCCTGCGCCCCGAATCCCCCCCTACATCACCTGCCTGGCCCAGCAGCTCCAGCCCCACACAGCCTCGTGGAGGCCCAGGGCAGGCTCTGGGGGGGACTCACCACTAGCCACCCGCCCTGTGGCCCAGGCAGCACGGGCGGAGCTCGCCTTGCACATCCGGCCCCAGCCTCAGCCAGGCGCTGCAGGAGCAGGTGTGAGAACGCCCAAGGCCCAGCCCTGGCCCTGCACCGAGGCCGAGCAGCCCCCCACGGGGAGGGGGGCGGAAATCAGCCCAGGCCAGGGCGTGGACTCAGCGCTGCCCTGCAGGGGGGTCGCGGGGTGGGGATCCCACCGGAGCAGCTGGGGGGGGGTCTCATGTCACAGAATCACAGGCCTGGAAGGGACCTCGAGACGTCTAGGCCAGTCCCCCGCCCTCAGGCCAGGACGAAGTATTACCCAGACCATCCCTGGGCTCTGGGGGGCCGGGAGGAGGAGCAGCCGTGTCCTGCAGCCCCCCCCCCCCCCCCCCCCCCCCCCCCGCGCCTGGCTGGAGGGGCCCTGGCCAGGCCAAAGGCCTCTGGCTCCCGGCAGCGCCTGGAATTCCCCTGACAGCCTCGCGGGTTCAGGAGATCACCCGTCGCCCTGCGGGTCCCATGCCAGGGCCTGGGCAACCCCCGAGCACCCGCGCCTGGGACAGGATCAGAAATAGCAGCCAGAGAGAGCCAGGCCTGCGAGGGTTAAACCCGCCAGCGCAGACAGCTGCAGAGCCCCTGAACCCCCTTCCAGTACATGGGCACATGTGACACCCCCCCCACCCCCACCACTCACCGCACATGCCAACGCAATCGCGTGTACACACAATTCCTTAGAAGAACCTTCCTCCCACCCCACATCACGTGCTCGCCCTGGTTTGTTTTTGTAGGGTCTCCGGCGCATGGGGCCGCTCGCCCTGGTTTG
>NW_020676999.1:0-6794 GCF_002925995.2 Terrapene triunguis
GGAACGTGGTCGCGGAAGGGGCGGGAGGGGCCGTGAAACTGAATTTTCGGGTTTTTAAAATGTTTGTAATTACTGTAAGCAGCCTGGACATTGGAAAAACAAGTGTCCGCGCTGGCCTAATAGCTCTGTAAACAACCATCTAACCCCCCTGTCGGCACAGCCCAACAGTCCCCAGCCTTACTTTGTCCCACAGCAATAACGGGACACCGGGAAACCTCAAAAATTTTTTGCTCCTTTACTACCTCTCACTCCCACGGGTAAATGTGTTTTAACTATCAATAATCTTTCTCTCCCTTTCCTGTTATTCCTAACAAAGCAACAATTCTGGCTTCTATCCCAGCAAGTGCAACTCATTTTACTGTTGCTAATTTGTGCTCTGCTTTCTTTTCTGTCCCAGTTCACCCTAACTCCCAGTATCTTTTTGCCTTTTCTTACAAGGGGCAACAGTACACATGAACCACGCTCCCTCAGGGGTATACTAAAAGCCCATCTTACTTTTCCCAAGGATTAGCCCAAAACCTTGCTCACCTTGTTTTCCCGTCCGGGTCCACACTAGTCCAATATGTAAATAATCTACTCCTCTGTTCCCCTTCGTTGACTGCCTCAAAAACTAATTCTTTAGTGCTCCTTACTGCCCTAGCAAACAAGGGTCACAAGGCTTCTCGCTGTAAGCTACAGCTCTGTCAAGCCTCTGTCACATACGTTGGTTTTCTCCTCTCCCAGGGTTCCCGTACACTTTCTCCCGCCTGCGTCCAAGCTATCCTTAGCTTTCAAAAGTTTTTGGGCATGGCTAAATTTTGCAGGCAATAAATTCCCCAATATGCCTCCCTTGCAAAACCTCTCCAAAAACTCACTCAATTCTCTGTGCCTGACCCCATGCCGTGGCCCCCTAAGGCCAATTCTGCTTTTGTTTCCCTCAAACAGGGTTTGGCTTCTGCCCCCGCTTTAGGGCTACCTGACTATTCTAAGCCTTTTACCCTTTTCTGCCACAAACAATCTCGGTGTGCACTTGAAGTTCTCATTCAGATGCACAAAAACAAAAACCGCCCCGTGGTTTATTTCTCTGCCACTTTGAACCCTGTTGCCCAAGGCTTGCCCCCTTGCCTGCGTGCTGTGGCTGCCATGGCGCGCCTAGTCAAAATGTCTAAATCCCTTGTCCTCCACTCTCCTCTTACCCTCATGGTCCCTCACTAACCTCGCCCTGCTCCAAGACTCTGCCCCAGAAGCCAAAAAAACTCTTGGATTGCCCAAGGTTGTTCTCTACATCCTAATTCCCTTTGGCATTCACCTACCGGCGCCTTTGTGGCCCCCTTTTCACTCTACCCACCTCTGGCCGCCCTGCTACATGGTGTTTTGCATGTCGGAAAGGAGGGAATGGTCTCTGCTGTAACTAAGGCAGGATGGTGGGCCCCCATTTCAGCTCTTTTGCAGCCCATCACTGTGCCGCCTGTACCACTTGTCAAAGCCACAATATTGGTAAACCTGTAAAAGTGGCTCAGGGGTTCTGGGGCCTACCCCAAGCACCATTCTTGCATTGGCAACTTAATTTTGTACAAATGCCTAAGTGTCAACAATATAAATTTATTTTGGTTATGGTATGTTTATTTTCTGGTTAAATTAAAGCCTTTCCTTGTCGCAAGGCTGACTCACTGTCTGTTGCCAAATGTTTGTTAAATCGTATTATGCCTGCCAAGAAAATTCCTGCCACCCTGTCCAGTGATCAGGGTACACATTTTACCGGACAACTTGTTCAACACCTGAATGGTATATTACATATCACACACCTGCTGCACTGTCCCTACCACCCACAGAGTGCAGGTGCAGTTGAAAGACGAAATGGTGTACTTAAAAATAAGCTTGCTAAAATTTGTAACTCTACAGGGTTAAGCTGGCCAGCAGCTTTACCATGGGCCCTTATAAAAATGCGATCCACTCCATCCCAAAGGCATAAATTGAGTCCTTTTAAAATTGTTATGGAACGCCCTATGCAAGCTATGGCTACCATTACTCCAGTCCCAGACTTAAACTTGACTCACAGTACGCTCCTTCAATATTGCAAAAAATTAATGCAAGCTGTAAGTCACTTCCATTCACAGGTTCGAGCCGCCTGGCCAACGGAACCCACCTCTGACGCTTGCCACGACCTTAAGCCAGGTGATTGGGTCTACGTATGGCACCATCATCAAAAACACGCCTTGAAGCCCCGGTGGAAGGGTTCTCATCAGGTGCTGCTTACTACCCAGACAGCTGTTAAACTATCTGGCATCGCAGCTTGGATACATGCTTCAGAGGCTACATCTACACTACAGGGGGGAGTCGATTTAAGATACGCAAATTCAGCTACGTGAATAGCGTAGCTGAATTCGACGTATCACAGCCGACTTACCCTGTTGTGAGGACGGTGGCAAAATCGACTTCTGTGGCTTTTTGTCGGCGGCGCTTACTACCACCTCCCCTGGTGGAGTTAGAGCGCCGATTCGGGGATCGATTGTCGCGTCCCGACGGGACGCGATAAATCGATCCCCGAGAGGTCGATTTCTACCCGCCAATTCAGGCGGGTAGTATAGACCAGACCGCAGTGTAAAAAGGCACCACCCCCAGCGAACCAATCATCAACTCAGACCACGCAAAGTCAATTTTAACTCCAGAAGAAGACGTAGAGAAACAGCCTGCAATACCTTACAATCTACGCTCTCGTAAGGGTTGCCAAAAGCAAACAACAACCTAAAGCAAGGCCCAAAAAAGAAACAGTAGCGAGCCTAGCGCCTGCTGCCTGGTGGACGTAAAACCGTAGCTGCGATTCCCCCAGTTGAGGTTGTCAAAACCAGAAGGGCCTTGCCTCCAACATACGCCTCTGGTGGCACCTGTTCCTCGGCTGCTCGTGTCTTAAGGTCTGGGGAGTCCACAATGACAATTCTTTTATCCAGCAGCAAGTGTAAATAGCTCAAACCCTTAATATTTCTAATTGTTGGGTCTGCAGCCACATCCCAGCCCACTCTCAAACTGGTGTTCCTGTCCTGGCAATCCCACTCAGTTCCCCAGACCTCACTGAAGGACCTAGTCCATTTAACAAAACATGGAACAGCAATGACACTTGGGAAGCGGTGGAAATAAATGTATCTAAATAAATAAGTGTGGTGAAGGAAAAAGGTCATTGGTGTTGGGTGTGTAATGGAACAGGGCTGGATCTGGAAAAAAGCCGTTGCCTTCAGCATATTGTGGCCAGTGGTATATGGGAATATAAATTTTTTCTCAACCTAAAATCAAACAGAGAAATCAATCTCATGTTCCCCCTACAGTAACCTTAGTAGAAACAATACAATCTTTCAATGCCATGCAAATAACACCACTCCTCGTAAGGAAAATTACCCTGTGCCCTTTGGGGGAGTAATACACCATGCAAAAAGGCTCCTAAGGTTACAAGCAGTAGTTAAAATAATGGCAAATAAAACCGAAAAAAGTTTAAAAGCCCTGGCCAAAAACCAGGGGCAATCCGACAAATGGCCCTCCAAAACCGTCAGGCATTAAACATAGTGCTGGCGGTCAAAAAAGAAACCTGTGCTCTCATTAAAAAAAAATGTTGTGTGTATATACCTAACAACACCAATAAGGTAATAAATCACGCTAGCCACTTAAAACAAATTGCATATCTTCCCCATAAAGAGCCAAGTTCTTTATGAAAGTGACTAAGTAACCTGTTCAATTTTTCTGGCATAGAAAACTGGTTGTTTCAGGAAGCCCTAATTATCTTGTTTAAAATCCTAATAATTTTTGTATGTTTTCAGTTAATCTCCTGTTGCATCCAAAATTGTGTAAAACATGCCACGCAAATAGCTGCCCCAAACCATAGTGCTAATATAATAATTTAAAATATCACTAATAAACAAAGAGATAAAAAACAATTAATATGTAAAACCCAGTAATTGTTGGTCATTGCGTAGCTTAACCAAAAGGAGGGATTGTGAAAGTAGAATGAATTATATTGTTAAAATAGAATGAATTAAAGAAATGCCGTATGTTCCTTTAAGCAGGAATAAGGAATGTTAAAATATAGTTGTCAGGAAAAGAAACATTAAGGTATAAAACAATGGGTCCACTTAAGCTAATGGTGGGACATTAACAGGAGATCGGTAATAGTAAAAAAATAAAATATGTATGCCTAGGCCCAGGTAAAGTTATCAGTTCTGCATCCTTTTGTTATCTTGTTAAGTTCATGCCCTTTTATCTGTATAAATAAAATAGTTTAAGTCTTGCATGGTGCTCACATTATCTGGGTGTATTAGCAGAGCCCTTTGCTAATAAACAGAGTGGTCTAACAAATTGTAAGTCCTAAGTCTAACTTTAACATTGACTTAACTGGTTCATGGCTATTAGATGTTTTGATTAACCACCTACCTGCATGTCTTGCCTCGATTTCCTTGTGTTTGGGGATTCTGGGCGCATCGGAGTGGAACAAGCGCTTGAGTTATTTTCACCCAATAATTATAGTACAGTAGTGCCCAGAGGTTCTGGTTAGGATCTGAGCCCCAAAGACTTGGTGCCTGCCCCAAAGAGCTTACAATCTCTATGGGCCATATTGTGGGCCAGTCTACACAGCATAGAGGGGCATAAAGGGGAGTAAGACCCACCCTCCGTACCCTTATGTGGATACCCTACATCTCCGCTTCAAGCTCTGAGGGAACATGAGGGCTATGCACAAGTGGGTGGGGAGTGAGTGTAGAGGGGCGAGAAATGGCAGGAACCTTGGTTCTGGTCCCCTAATGCACTGGCTGCCACAGCTGAGCAGGCACAAGGAGATAAGTGAACTGTTATTTGTCAGGGCCAATGGCAGAGTATTACTTTCTGGGAATAAGGAAAAGAAATTGCACCTTTCTGAGTGCCTTCTCAGCTGGTTTCCTGCTGGGATGGCACAGCTGTGTGTTGTCCCTCCCACGGGGCTAGTTGTAAAGCCCATGATGCGAGTCTCAAGTTTTTGCAAGGGAAGGTGGTGAAAATGTTTCTGAAGGGGTGTGGAAAACAGAGCTGGGTGAAGAGCGGTAGGCATGCAGCTGCCTGCGGTGCCAGGGCCGCCCAGAGGATTCAGGGGGCCTGGGGCAAAGCAATTTTGGGAGTCCCTTCCATAAAAAAAAGTTGCAATACTATAGATACTATATTCTCGTGGGGGCCCCTGCGGGGCCTGGGGCAAATTGCCCCACTTGCCCCCCCGGGCGGCCCTGGGAAAAATAAACATTTAAAAACCTTCCGCATCTCGGCACAAACCCAGTTTTGAGAAAACTTCTTTTCAAGTCACCTTTACAGGGTATCACTGGTTCTCAGCATCAGCTAGTGCTAAAAGGCACTAAAGCTCATTAAAAGGGTTGGACAAATATTTTCCGTCAAAACTTTTCTTGGATCGAAAACTAGGAGTTTTTAAAAAGCAGAAAAAATCACGGACAATGTCTGCTTTCCTTGAAAATTTGTTGTGTTTTTTTTAATTGAAAAGCTGAAGTTAGTCTGCCAAAACCTGAACATGGTTTGGGGTTTCAGAAGTGTGTGGTCAAATATTTGCTGCTTGCTGAGTTTGATTGTTTAAAGAAACAATAAAAAAATTCTGCTTAAAAAAAATCCAAAACTTTTGAACCACCTCAGCTTGTGACCAAACGCCTGAGCCCATCCAGTCAAGAGATTTTTCCAGGTTTCTGATACTCTGCTGGCTTCCTTGACTCAAGCTACCCTCCCCTGACATGAATCTCCCTATGGCACTGAAATTAAATGTAGACTATAATTTGGCATTTGAGAAGTGAAAGGGATGGTGGTAGCCCTAAGGGAAAAGATAACAGCTTGGCTCTTTGTATTAAATAGCTGTCTGCAAGCCTCAAACTGCTGAATGAGCTTTAGGGTAGGGAACGCAGTGCCTCCCCAAACAGCCTGGCCCTGCCCCCATCCAACCCCCACCCACTTCCTGCCCCCCGACTGCCCCCCTCAGAATTCCCGACCCATCCTGCTCCTTGTCCCCTCACCACTACCCCCAACCACCACCCCGGGACCCCACCCTCCACCAACCTCCCCTGTTCCCTGTCCCCTGACTGCCCCGACCCCTATCCACCCCCCCGCCAAGTCCTGACAGACCCCCAGAACGCCCACAATCCAACCCCCCGTTCCCCGTCCCCTGACCGCCCCCCCCCGAAGCGCTGTCCAGGGCTGCTCCTAGGCTATCACTGCCTCTCCCCTCCCCCGGAGCCTCAGCGCCCCGCGTCCCGGAGCTGCCCTGGCCCCTGGACAGCGCTGCAGCGGCGTGGCTCCGGTGGAACTGGAGCTCACAGCCCCGCCCCCTTACCACGTGGCTCCGACTCAGTGGGAGGAGCTCAGGCCCACGCCGGAGCCACGCCGCTGCAGCGCTATCCAGGGCCGCTCCTCACGCGGCGTGCTGAGGCGCCGGGGGATGGGGGAAGGTGGAGGTGGGGCTGGGGGCCCCTGTGGGGCCCGGGGCCTGGGGCAAATTGCCCCACTTGCCCCCCACTCTGGGCGGCCCTGTGCAGTGCCATCCCCCCCGAGTCAGCCAGCAAGGAGTTAGGCGAACAACCCACATGATTGTGAAAAGGGCTCGTGCGACATGAGTGAAAAGACACGTTCACCTCCAGACCAAACCCAGCTCCACCATAGCTTTCTAGGGGCTAGATCCAAAGCCTCTTGAAATCAATGGGAGTCAATCAGGTTGTGGAGGCTCTGAATTACCCATGCTGTTTCCTTTTCTCTAGATTAATTAACGCTTCCTAGTTACCAGAGGGTGCATACTGCATAAACCCAGGTTGTTT
>NW_020677000.1:0-1256 GCF_002925995.2 Terrapene triunguis
ATTACAGCCTCCCTGAAACAAAGGGCTCCCAGACCAGAGGGAGCAGATCCAGGGAAGGGGGGCAGGGTGGGCTGGGGTACCCTAGGGGGCTGCTCCCATGATGCTCAGCGCCCCACACCAGGTTGGGGGGCCCGGTGGGATGTCTCTGATGCACCAGACTCGTGATTTGCAGTGTGCTGTGGGGCTGCTGCCAGCCAGGCTGCCATTAATCCCCAGCTCCGGGCTGGCAGCCCAGCCCCCCCACCCCTGGCCCTGGCCCAGGGCTGCAGAGAGCAGGCAGGGGAGGTGGAAACGCACATCCGGGCCCAGCTAAGCAGCACTACAGGGCATCAGCTCCCCAGCCCAGCCAGTGCCCCCATCCTCCCAGCACCCTGGGGCCAGATCAACGCCGGCGCCTCCTAGAGGGGAAAGGCCCCATGTCCCACTCGCCATCCCCTTCCTTTGCGCACACACTACACACTCGCTGTCACCAATCCTGGCCTTTCCCCCAGGTGGGTGTGACCTTTGACCCAGGTTTGGGGGATGCCCCCAGACCCTGAGACAGGAATGTGGAATATGCAGCCTCTGGAACGGGAAGGTGAGGGGCAGGTGGCAGCATGCTGAGAGCAAAGAGAGGTCAGGCCCTGGGCTGGAAGTGGTCTTGGATGGATGGGAGGGGGGAACCAGGACTCCTGGGTTCTGTCCCTGGCTCTGGGGGTGGGGTGGGGTTCAGTGGGGTGGGGGTGGGGGCTGGCAGCCAGGACTCCTGGGTTCTGTCCCTGGCTCTGGGGGTGGGGTAGGGTCCAGTGGGTTAGAGGAGGGGGGAGCTGGGACCCAGGACTCCTGGGTTCCACCCAGGCCTGTCAGGATCTGTATACCAGACCTACTTGGGCTTGTCTGAGTGGTGAACGGATCCTAACGGGCCTGGCAAGAACCCAGAAGTCCTGGCTCCGGTGGCCGGCTCCGATCCCCCTGCTGCAGACCCTGACGCATGGCTATCACCCTTTGCTCCGGCCGGGATTCAGCAGGAGGGGCTGGAGGGTTAGATGGGTAGAGGGGCAGGGCCCTGCAGTGGCGAGGGGGGAGGCAGGCTAAGGCAGGGAGTGGGGCTGGCTGGGGAGAAGGGGATCCAATGTGATTTAGGGGAATGGGGTCCCTGGTGTGGCGAGGGCTGCAGGGGTCCTGGTGGGGTGGGGGTCCCAGGGATGTCTCTATCCCGGGGCCCGCAGTCCCCGCCCTCTCTGGAGCAGGTGGGTGTTTGGGGGCCGGGCGAGCCG
>NW_020677001.1:0-1163 GCF_002925995.2 Terrapene triunguis
GCGGTGAGCCAGACCCCCTGGGCTCTCACTCTGCCTCCGGGGTCAGCCACACGGCCTCCCTGCCTCCTAGCCCCTGGCCTCCAGCCCCCTGCACCACCGCGGGGAGGCTCCCGGCATTTGGGGTGTCAGCGCCGGAGGAGAGCCCAGAGCAGCGCCCAAGGCCATCCCTGTGAGCCCATGGTCGGGTCGTGTCTCTGACTGCCTTCCTCAGTCAGTTCCCAGGTCAGAGCCCCCCCAGGCGTCCTGCCCAGCCGGGACTCGCTGGGGCTGGGTGTCTGGGCCCCTCGATCAGCCAGCTCCAGGCTGACTGTTCATTCCACCCAGCAGGGAGGTGACGCCCACCTCGGGCTCGTAGCCTGCCCTGCAAGCCAACCCCACCCTGGGGAGCAATGCAATGTGCCGGGGAAACTGAGGCACACCTAGGCATTGTAAAAAGAGCACAGAAAATTCCCCCTTGTCACGGGTAGGGGTGTGGGCGGGGGCGGCGTGGGCAGGGCGCGGGGCCTCCTCACCTTATCCCCATGTCCCAGGAGACGCAGCAGATCCCCACTGAGGAGGTGCCGCTGGAGGTGCTGCTCTCCAACGGCCAGAAGGTCACGGTCACCATCCTGACCTCGGACCAGACGGAGGACGTCCTGGAGGTAGGTGTGGCGGGCAGAGGCGCTGGTGGGGGGCACAGGTGGGGGAAGGGCCTGGGTGCTGGTGGGGGGCAGCAGCTGAGCTCCGGGGGTTCCATCCCGCGTGATCCTGCCGCTGCCGGCCCAGGGGAGCGAGACCAGGGCCTGTGCTGGGGCGGGACGGGCTCTAGGTAGCTTCCCGGCATGTCCTCACCCCCTCACCACCCTCCCGGCTGTCTCTCACCAGCCCCCTCACAGAATCATAGAATATCAGGTTGGAAGGGACCTCAGGGGGTCATCTAGTCCAACCCCCTGCTCAAAGCAGGATCAACCCCCAACTAAATCATCCCAGCCAGGGCTTTGTCAAGCCTGACCTTAAAAACCTCTAAGGAAGGAGATTCCACCACCTCCCTAGGTAACCCATTCCAGTGCTTCACCACCCTCCTAGTGAAATAGTGTTTCCTAATATCCAACCTAGACCTCCCCCACTGCAACTTGAGACCATTCCTCCTTGTTCTGTCATCTGCCACCACTGAGAACAGTCTA
>NW_020677002.1:0-6448 GCF_002925995.2 Terrapene triunguis
ACCCCGTTCCCAGCAGCTGCCCGTTTGGAAGTGAAGAGCGCTCACTGACCTGGCATGATGGCGGCAGCTTGGGGATCCCGGCCGGGGCAGTGCGTGGAGACTTCCTTGTTTGCAGCCGCAGCTGCCAGTCCCTCCCCTCCGTACGCTCACAGGCCCGTCCTCCTCCGACTGGCAGGCGGCGGCTGCAGGGAGCCCCAGCTGCTGGGGCTCCGGTTACAGCCTGATGCCTCCCTTCACCAGTCTCTCCAACATCATCCACCCGCCCAGATGCACGTCAAAAGAAGCCGCCGCCCGCCCGGCTCTCAGCAGTGAAGGTGGCCCAAGGGTTCCTTCTCCTCGCTCCCTCCCCGGGACTGGCAGATGTCAGCTGCAAGCTGCATGCCAGGTGGTGATGGGGCCCTGTTAACTCCTGGAACAAGGCACCGACTCTAATGACCCAGAAAGAATCAAGATCAAATGAGCTCTGATGTTCTGAGCCTTGGCTCCCAGTCCCAGCTACAGGGCGCAGCAGCAGCAGCAGCACCCCTTTAGACATTCCTTTTCTTGGTACTTAATCCCGTCTGTAGTAGGGAAATGGAACAGAGGGGCAAGACAAGGGGATGGTTATTTCAGTACAAAGCACGCACGTTCCAGACAGCAAGGGAAGTCAGCTCTTCAGTGCCCAAGTAGGGGAGAGAGCGTGTGCGTGAAAAGGGGCCACTGGCATGGCAGGGTATTCAGAGGTCACATATGCAAGAAAGCAATGCCCTCAGTTGGTGGGTAGTGAAAGCAGTCTTTCATGCACACTAGCTATTTACTAGAAATGGGCTCAAGGCATAACATTCCATCCAGCTTTCCAAAGCCTCCAACTGGATGGATTTTCTATTTAGTTTGTGCACAACACTAGCAGGTAATAGCTGTAGGGGCTCAGAGCTGCCCTGCGATGGGAGGGTGTGTGAAGTGAGACCAGTCACACCAAATAGCACTTACTTACTTACTTGAGTAGTCCTGCTGAAGTCCAGGGGACTACTGGCTTGATGAAATGCTACCAGTGTAAATAGAGATCACAGAGTAAGATCTCAGATCAGATGACCAGCAAAATGCATGGAGCACCATGTGCCGTGCATCCCTGTGCCCTAGCAAGATCCCTGTGACAGAGAAACGGCTCCCTATTTCTCACCAGTCAGGACAGGATTTGGTGATGTTCTAGTGTGACCCAGGGACCTCTTAGGGTACGTCCAAACAGCAATGAAACCCCCCGCAAATGGCCCAGGTTAGCTGACTCAGCTCAGGCTTGTTGAGCTCAGGCTGCGGGGCTGTAAAATTCAGTGTAGACGTCTGGACTCAAGCTGGAGCCTGAGCTCTGAGATCCTGCAAGGGGGGGAGGCTCCTAGAGTCTGGCCTCGAGGCTCCAGTCTGAGCCCAAACGTCTACACTGCAATTTTTAGCCCCATGTGGCCAAGTCAGCTGACTCAGGCCAGCTGTGGCCATGCCGTGGGTCTTTTATTCCAATGTAGACATACCCGTAGTGCCAGCAGGCACTTCATGTATGGATAATATGAAGGAGTTATGTATCTACACTGAAACTTATGTTCTTAAGGTCTGTGAGTTGTGGTCAGTCACCAGAAGTAGATAAACAAGTTTCTTTCAGGCAGAAGATATTCATCTATTGGTCGGTCTACATATAAACTGAGTACTGTACACTTCACAATAAATGCCTATTTACAATCTGAGCAAAATGATTGCAAACTCTCTAGGGGAGACTCCAGACAGGAAAACACAAGCAGCAGCGGTTATCCTGTTTGCAAGTGAAGACAATGGATTTGTGGACTATTACTGAAGGGACAGAGACAAACGCTGCATCTTTCCACAGAGGAGGCAAGAAGACAGAGTGACTCGTCCTATGAACAGAAGTTCACAGCCACGCCTGGCTGTAGTATGCTGGAAGGATTTGGGGTGAGCTTTTGTTCTACACGACATGACAATGGCTTGGTAGTTAAGATTAGGCCGTAGTGCAGCATTTTTCAAAGTTCGGGTCGCGACCCAGTAATGGGTCACAGCATGTAAGGCACTTGGTCGCTCTGGCAGGGCCGGCTCTAGGTTTTTTGCCACCCCAAGCAAAAAAAAAAAAAAAAAAAAATTATCTGGAATGCCACCCCTGAAATTGTGCCACCCCAAGCACATGCTTGGTTTTCTGGTGCCTAGAGCCGGCCCCGCGCTCTGGTCTGCACCGCCAACTAGGACGTTAAAAGTCCCATCGGTGGTGGTGCTGCCCAGCTAAGGCAGGCTGGTGCCTACCTGCTCCGACACCGCACTACACCCCGGAAGCGGCCAGCAGCATGTCCGGTTTCTAGGCAGGGGGGCCATGGGGCTCCACACGCTGTCCCCGCCCCAAGCACTGGCTCTGCACACCCATTGGCTGGGAACCAATGGGAGTGGGGGACAGTGCCTGCAGGCAAGAGCCGCATGGAGCTGCTTGCGCGCCTCCGCCTAGGAGCTACCTGCTGCTGGCTGCTTCAGACACAGCGTGGTCCGAGCTGCCAGGACAAGCAGGAAGCCTGCCTTAACACCCCCACTGCGACAGCGGTAAGTCCACGCCCCAACCCCGTGCCCCAATCCCCTGCCCCAGCCCTGAGCCCCCCCTCAAACCCAGAGCACCTCCTGCACCCCAAACCCCTCATCCCCAGCCCCACCTCAGAGCCTGCACCCCCAGCCCAGAGCCCTGACCCCCTCCTGCACCTGATTCCCCTGACCCAGCCCTGAGCCCCTCCCACACCCCAAACCCCTCATCCCCAGCTCCGTTGGGTCACAGGAATCAACACTTTTCTTCAACTGGGTCCCCAGAAAAAAAGTTTGAAAACCACTGCTCTAGTGTGCATGTTCTGATTTTAATTGTCTATGTTACCCTGTTTCCAATATTTCTGCTTGCTATTAATTGAATCTCTGTGCTTTGTTAAATAAACTTACGCTTGCTTTCTCTAGAAACACATCTAAATGCTGCATGTGAAGCGGAGCTATGTTCTATGGTGTAATCAGTAAGCAGGGGCGGCTCTATGTTTTTTGCCGCCCCAGGCACGGCAGTCAGGTGGCCTTCGGAGGCATGCCTGTGGGCGGTGCATGCTGGTCACGCGGATTCGGCGGCGTTTCTGCGGGTGATCTGCCGGTCCCGCGCCTTCAGCGTACCCGCCGCCGAATTGCTGCCGAAGCCGCGGGACGGGCGGACCTCCCACAGGCGTGCCGCCAAAGACTGCCTGACTGCCATCCTCACGGCGACCGGCAGGCCGCCCCCCGTGGCTTGCCACCCCAGGCACGCGCTTGCTGCGCTGGTGCCTGGAGCCGCCCCTGCCAGTAAGGGGTGGTTTATTGTTCCTCTGGGAATTCTGGGTGTGTCCAGTGGATCAGGGGCTGGGCACACCAGGGAGACACTCGAAGGACTCGGAGGTTAGAGTGTGGCTGTTGTTAACCTGTAAAGAGACAGCGAGGCCTGCAGAGGCCTGGAAGGCAGGGCTTAGGTTGCCAAAGGCTGGTGGGCAATGAAAATGATTAGGGGTATGGAACAGCTTCCATATGAAGAGAGATTAAAAAGACTGGGACTGTTCTTCTTAGAAAAGAGATGTTTAAGAGACGATAGAGATTTATAACATCATGAACGGTGTGCAGAAAGTGAATAGGACGTGTTATGTACCATTTCATATAACACAAGAATTAGGGGGTCAGCCGATGAAATTAATAGGCAGCAGGTTTAAAATAAACATAAGTAAGTACTTCTCCTCCTCACAACACACCGTCAACCTGTTGAATTCACTGCCCTGGGATGTTGTGAAGGCCAAAAGTATAAATGGGTTCAAAAAAGAACCTCATGCTCCTGCCATAAACCTCTGACTGCCAGAAGCTGGGACTGGATGACAGGGGATGGATCATGTGAAATTGCCCTGTTCCGTTCATTCCCTCTGAAGCATCTGGCATCAGCCACTGTCAGAGACAGGATACTGGACTAGATAGACCATTGGTCTGGCCTAATATGGCCATTTTTATGTTCTTACGAGTCAGAGACCTCAGTGGTGGCAGCAGGAGTTCTAGTTAATTTTTGTCAGGTCTGACCTCTGGGAGGTAGACAAAGAGTTTATTAAACAGACCAAGGTAAATGGTGGAGTGTGCCAGGGATGGAGAGACATTGGAGCACATATTTCTCTAGTCAGGAGAGATGTGCTTAAGGAGGCTGATATAATCCCCGGGGAGGAAGTAAAATTCCTAGCCTTGGGGCAGTTTAAAACCATAGTGCTTTTAGCCCGCATTGAGTTAGAGTGGGAAGGTTTAAGGGGTACTTTGAATGTGGAGGTCTTAAGAATTTACCAGCTGATAAGTTGGTTGGAAATGACATCGTATCACTGCCCAAAGCTGTTAGCATTGTGACTCGTAGCAAAAAGAAGTGTGTCTCTGAGTTCCCAGAGGTAACCTCTGAGGAGGGAGAGGCAGTAAGGGGATGGGGGAAGAAACCTCTGTCCTCTTATCAGCAGAAAGTAGCAATGTGGCTGTAGGGCAGGAAGAGGTGGAGTCATCCCCTTTACTTGAGGCAGCCCTCAGTGCAAGTAAAAGCCAAAGGGAGTGTGCTGCAGAGCAAAGTGCAGATCCATCTTTGGAAAGCATGAAGGGGCCCACTCATGGCAACACCCCAGAGAGCTAGCTCAAGGGGAGATTCTTTACAGACGCAGGAAAGATGTACAGACCTACATCTGTAAAGAATCTCCTCTTGAGGAAGCCCCAGTGGACAAAAACAGAAGTCAGGGGGATCCCTACAGAGAATTGATTCTAGTAAATCAGCATTTTAAAAATCAAATGTTTTTACAGTTTTTTCTGCTTGTTTACCTTTTGCATTTCACTCAGCATGGCCAATGAAACTGTACAAGGGCTTAAAAGGTTCCCTCTTTTGTCTTTGGTTACTATAATAAACACCTCACCCTGCGAGCAGGGTGGAGGATTAAATGGATTCTGCTGACTCACTGAGGCAGATGATATATTCACAGAAAGTCACCTAGACCACTGGTTTTCAACCTGTGGTCTGTGGATCCCTGGGGGTCCGCAGACTATGTCTAAGGCAAGGGTTCTCACAACAAAAATTTTGGTGGCCTCAGAGTGTGGCCACCAACTCTTGCTGGTGGCCGATCTGACAATTTTTCCTAAAATACTGAATTAACTTTAGGAAAAACAAAAAAATATGTACATATACAGGTCCAAATCAGTTTAATTTATTTATGTAGGATTTTTTGCAGACCTAATAACAAAAATAACGTACAGTTGTCTGTATTCTTTACTGGATCTAAACAGAATAGAGACACAAATAAGGTGCTTTGCATGTTCTTGTCTTTTGTTGTTGTTGTTTGTTGTTGTTTGTTTTTTGGGGGGGGGGTTATGACTTGCTAGCTAGTAAGTCTGCTTCTGTGAAAAGTGATATTTGTATGTTTGCTAATATCACCTTTCACATCAGCAGACTTGATAGCTAGAAGGCAGTGAAAAGTGACATTAACAAACATACAAATACCACTTTTCACAACAGACTTACTCAGCCCTGGTAAGCTGGAGGACAAATTAAGCCCTGGATGGGGAGGTGGGTAGGGAGGCAGTGGGGGGACCAGGGGAGGCAGCAGAATCTAGGGGCGAGGGGGGGCGAGGCTGGGGCTGGAGCCAGAGCCCGAAGCCCTGCAGCCATAGGATAGAGCCTACTGCCGTGTGGCCGGAAGAGCCCACCACCCCAGAGCTGAAGCCGGAAGCCTGAACCCCACCATCCCTGGGAAGGTGAGGAACACACACTGGCTGCCTGCTCCTCTGGCGTTTGTGGCTCCCCTGCTTCCTCCCCTCCTCCCCCCGCAATCAGCACCCAGAGGCTGTGGCCGCGAGAAAAGCCCCTGGTGGCCGCATGGGGCCACGGTGGCCACATTTGAGAAACGCTGGTCTAAGGGGTCCATGAAAGTTGGTCATTACCATGGAACAGTGGTTTTCAACCTATGGTCTGGGGAACATTGGGGTTCCATAGACTAGATTTCCATAGGGGTCTCACACCTCCATTTGAAATTTTTTAGGGGTCCGCAAATGAAAAAAGGTTGGAAACCATTGACCTAGACCAAATTCAGGATCTAAGGCACCAGATCTGCAAACATGGAAGGCCAGATTTTTGAAAGCACTGAGCACCCAGCAGCTCCCATTGTGACACTGATGGGCAGGTTTTCAAAAGAGCTCATATTCAACATGCTCAGTTCTTTTGAACATCTGTCCCTTTCACACATGAATTGCCCCAATGAAGTTGGTCACTCATATAAGCTTAAACAGATAGCTAGCCTACCTGGAAACCTGTTAATTGACAGGACAATGATTTTGCAACCTATTTCTGGCAACATAGTATCAATCTTTTTTGTTTTGCACTTCAGTAGCACTTGTCTTTACCCCAAGAGTCTTGAATGACATTATAATGTCT
>NW_020677003.1:0-1306 GCF_002925995.2 Terrapene triunguis
GGGGGCTGCAGCCCCTTTCCAAGGCAGAGCAGGAGGCTGGCGTTGCAGCCGCAGAGGGAGGCGCGTTCCCATGGAGCGGGGATCTGGTTCCTGCTGGGAAGTGGCACCAGGAACAGCCTGGGGGAAACGGTGTCGTTCCCGTGTGGTCCTGGGGCAGGCTGCGAATGGGCTGCCCTGGGGGTGGGGTGGGAGGCCCCCCTGCTGCCAGCCGCGTTGACCAGGCCCTCTCTGCAGGTGGGGTCGGAGAGCGCGCAGGGCGCCGAGTCCCTGCTGACCGAGCTGGTGCTGCGCCGCATCTCGGCCACGCCCCAGAACCTGACGGCCTTCGAGGAGGCCCTGGCCAAGTCCTACCTGATCAGCGCCGACATGGCCCACGCCGCACACCCCAACTACCTGTGAGTGACCGGGGGGGGCGGCACGTGAAGCCCTCGCGGGGGGAGGGCAGTTTGCCCCCTAGGCTCAGGACTGGTGGGGAGCAGATGGGGCCTGGGGGCGGCCCAGGAGTAACGTTCAGCTTCTCTTGCAGGGACAAGCATGAGGAGAATCACCGGCCGGCCTTCCACAAGGTGAGCGCAGCCCCCTCCCAGCGGCTGGGACTGGGGGCTCCCTCAGGGCGGGGGCTGGGGGGGGGGAGCTCTCCCTGCACCCCCTGCCAAGAGCCAGGCTCTTTGGATCCAGGGCCCTTCCCCAGCGCTCGCCTGGCTCCGGCCAGCTGCCTGGGGGCCCCGATCCCGGCTTGGAGCGAAGCCCCATCTGCAGGCTGCTCTGAGAGCCTGTCGGCCTGGGCTGAGCCTCGAGCCAGTCCCCGCGGGGTTCCCGGGTGCGTGGCTCAGCCAGCGCCCCGTTGGGGGGCGGGCTGTGGAGCACGGGAGCCCTGGAGGGTTGGGGAAGGACCTCATCCCTGCCAGTCACAGGACACCAGTGCCACGCCCCTGCTCAGGGAGGCTGAGGGCAGGCAGCTTTGCTGGGAGCTGGGGCAGATCCTGCTGCCAGGGGGCGCCACCCTCCCAGCTGGGGGTCAGCGCCAGGCTGAGTCTGGGTGTTGTGCAGGGCCCCGTGATCAAGGTGAACAGTAACCAGCGCTATGCCTCCACGGCCGTCACCGAGGCGGTGATCCGGGAGATCGCGGGCCGTGTCGACGTCCCCCTGCAGGTAAGTGCCCTGGCTCTCGTGGGCTGGGGCCATGTATGGGTCACGCCCCTGGTCGCTGGCAGAATGGCCTCCCTGCCTGGGAAACCTCCATGTCAGGGAACCACAGGGTCTGGTCTGTGCCCAGCCTCCCAGGAGCGCCCCATGAGGGCCCCAG
>NW_020677004.1:0-1215 GCF_002925995.2 Terrapene triunguis
GAATAGCAGTGGGGCCCACCCAGCCCAGCACTACCATTAGGCCATTGGGCTGACGGGGGGTGAGGGTGATGCAGAATCTCTGAGCCTCTCCTCAGCACCTCCCAGGGTCTGATCCACACGGACCCCCCACGCCCTCTCTGCTCCCCATCCCCGGGGAGCGCCGAGCCTTAATCACCGGCTCCTCCAAGCATCTCAATGTTTAATCACACCTGCCTGGCGCCCGCTGCAGCGCGGGAGACCTGGAAGGACACCGGGAGCTGGGGTGGTGGGGGGCGTCAGTGGGTTTTGCATGTTAATGGCAGAGCTTAATATTCATGAGTAAATATTTGCAGGAGCTAATGGCGTGGCGGCCGGGCGGGCGGGCGTAACGAGCGCGCTCCCCCCACCGGCGCAGGCGGGGAAATGAATATGAATTTATCATGATTAGGTCAATCCAGCAGGGAGCGCGGGGGCTGGCGGAGGGAGGGGGAAGATGGATCTGTGCAATCAAATTAAATAAGGACGCCAAATGGAGCCACTTCTCTTCTCTGCCGCGCGCAGCGGTTCCTCTCGCTCCTTCCCCTCCTCCTGCTTTGCTGATTTCTCTCTTTCCTCAAATTTATGAGGCCAATTATGAAGATGAGGTTGGAAGTTCTCGGAACTTCACTAAATGCAAAGTGTGGTCCCTGCTGTTCCCATCAAATTAATTAACCGAGCGCTATTGATGGCCGTCGACGGCGGCCTCTGGAAACCGGCGCCCGATTTAGCTCCGGGGAAGAGCCGGCTTCGGCTTTTCCGGGCCCAGCGTGGCCCGGCAGCTGACCCCAGGGCCTGGCCCGAACGAGGGGGTCGGAATGGGGTGTCCTCGGCCCAGAGCTGAGGCGCGTTTGGGGAGGGAGGGGCCAGGAATGGGCATTTGCACCCCTGTTCTCAGGGCTGTAGGGAATGCAGACTGAGGCGGGCTCCCTGCCCCGAGGGGCCTGCAAACCGCAGACCTCTGTGTATCCTGGAGGTCGGGATTCAAGGGTTGTGGCGGGGGGAGCCCAGGGCTGCGGGTCGGGAGTGAGGGGCCCTGGCAGAGCTGGGGTGGGGGAGCCCAGGGCTGGGCTGGCAGGGGCTGCAGATCCGGATTGAGGGGCACCGGCAGGGCTGGGCTAGCAGGGGCTGCGGGTCAGGAGTGAGGGGCACCGGCAGAGCTGGGGTGGGGGAGCCCAGGGCTGGGCTGGCAGGGGCTGC
>NW_020677005.1:0-6412 GCF_002925995.2 Terrapene triunguis
GCGCTCAGGCTCTGCGGCTCAGGAACGTGAGCCGCCACCGCCCCTCCCACAGCAGACTCAGGGCCCCACACCCCGGCAGCTCACACTCTCGGGAGCCGCAGAACCCGAGCGCAGTGAGGGGGTAGCCAGGGGGGCGCCTGCCGCTGGTCTGGGGTCCCAGCCGCCGGCCCTGCTCAGCCTCCTGCCGGCCTGGGGTTCCGTTCACTCAGCTGGCAGCAGGCTGAGCGGGACCGGCAGCCGGGACCCTCGCTGGCAGCCGCATGCCAGGCAAAAATCGGCTCGCATGCCGCCTTTGGCACGTGTGCCGTAGGTTGCCGACCTCTGTGATAGGCTCTAAGGTGCTAATTCATGCTTGGTCATAGCAGAATTGATCTGAGAATCTAATCCTTTTGTACAATTTCTGAACATAGTTTTCTCCTCTTGGGCTTATTTATAATAAAATATTATAAAAAGATGGTCAGCTATGAATGAGAACTTACTCACTACCTCTTTGTTGATGCACATGAACTCCCCAACACAAGCTGGTACTCACATATCTGTTGACAGAAGCAGCGGCAACCCTATTTGCAGGGCATCCCTCCCATAACTGTTAATTAATCAAGTCTATGCCTGGTAAGTCACAAACACAAGATGCCATCTTCTATGCAAGTCACAAAGAACAGAGTCTCTGCGTTTATGGAGTGCTTTTCATCTTCAACAAACAAATCACTAAAGTGGGTTCATTAATCCTCCCAATAGTCCTGACAGGTAGAACAACAATGGAAATAAACAGTGTACATAGTTGTTAGATCACTAGAAGCTATTTAAAGAATCTAAAAGTTGGATGTTGGACAGTGACTTCCTTATACATTATATCTACTGTTACAATTTAGGTGAGGGTTGATTAAGAACAGCGGCATAAACTTTAATGAAAAAAGCTGACAGAATTATTATAGCAATGAAGCAATTTAGGAGCCAATACAATTTACACATACACTTTATATAAGTTTACTGTATCCTTGCTTGAAATTAAATTGAGTCCTAAATTCACTTCATAAAACATGCCTTACTTCTGCAAGTTTTAATAATTTCCTTATAAGGACGGTGCAATACGTTCTGAACAAACAGTGGTCTGAGCTACATTGGTTTCAAGCCAAAATAAATTATTCACTATGCCAGCGAACTTTACCCCTTTAAAAGTTGTTAGATTCATATCCTTTAAGATTAAGGAAAAACTTTTTAAAAAAAAGGGAATTTAAGACCCATGAAAAGTGCCAGACTCAAGTTCTCTATTTACAAAATCAAATTAGGTAAAACACAAATAACTGTACAGCAAGGCAAGTTTCCCCACAAATCAACTCTGACCAGGAGAGATAAGACAGTAGTTTGTTTTCCACACCCAGTCAAGTCTTAGGCCTCTCTAATCAGATGGCAAACAAGAATGTCTTTAAAAAAAATGCACATGTCCACTAAGTACTGTCTCTGGAGAGCACCATGTGAGACTGGGGGTTATATACAGTACTGGACTTGACAGACAAATGCATACCTAATATAAACCAGAAAGAGATTATAGCAAAAAGTGGTAATTACCTGCATCAGATTTTAATGGCTCTGTTAACCTATTTCCAATTCCTGTGCTGTTCAGTTCCCCCTAAAGTGAAGGCTATTTTAACACTGAAATGGCTTGTTGAGTGTGTACAATCATAACTAATCTGCTTATAAATTATACATGGAAATCCACAATATATCTTATGGTATTTTTATACATAAATCAGAAAGTATAACAAAGAGGAAAAGTGTGCCTGTTACACACCCACACCCACCACGCTAGTCTCCATTTCAATCAAATGTTTCCACTGGATTCAAAATAGTATTCTGTTTTGTTTTTGGTTTTTTTTTAGGCTAGTGTGTTTTGATCGGTGTTCTTTTGACTTTGTAAACAGTTGAAACATACTGCAGCTTAACCAACACAAGTTAAATAGATAATCTGTCTGCCCACAAATGACTCAATACTAACTTGACAGAAAAACAAGTCTCCATTTTAGCTCGATGGAGAGTTTGAGACTCACCCACTGGCCAAGCCCCAGAGGGGGTCTCAAAGCCCAGGCTCCAGCCCAAGCGTCTACATTGCAATTTTATAGCCCAGCAAGCCCAAGTCACCTGACCCACGCCAGCCATGGCCATGCCGCAGGTCTTTTATCAGTGTCCTAAGAGTACTGTATACTAAGCATTTGTTCCTACTGAACTACAAAATTTCATGTCAATATAAATATCTTTCACAACTGAACATAGTGCTTTTTGACAGCTCAGTGCCATAAAACGTTATTTTTAAACCCACTAACTACCTCTAAAAATTGCAAATTATGTTTACACAGAAGCATGCCAACTGGTGAAGGTAACTTTATTTATTTTCCTATGGTAATTTAAACAAGATGACTAGGAATGTATAGAAGTCTCCATTGAGTAAGGTATTATATCCTTTTAAAACAGAAAATAAAACCCTCACTGCCAGCTAGCAAAAGTCTCCAAATTTCACCTCCTAGCCATTTCACCAGAGTGCTACATTTCACAACTGGTACATCATAACTGATATTAAAATATATATGTACTGTATATTAAAATGCAAGAAAAAAACAGAACTGTGGTTCTTTGAGATGTGTTCTACACATGTATTCCACTTCTGGAGTGTACGTGCTCCATGTGTCTGAGATCAGAATCTTTTGTCCAGCAGTGTCCATTGGGGCCACGCATATGCCACGAGTCCTTCATGCCCAGTACTGAGCGCATAAAGAGGGGGACTAGGCCCAACTAGTTCCTTCACCAATACAGAATCGAGATGTTCTAGGATTCCATGGTAGCAGGAAAGGAGGACAGGTATTGTATGTTGACAACATCTCAGAGAGCCACAGTTACTGTAAGGTAAGTAAGTTTTCTTCTAGTCATTCTCAACATGCATTCCACTTCTGGTGACTCACAAGCACTAACCAGATGTGAAGTTGGTGGGTGTTTGAAGTCTATTTAAAAGATTTCAGGACACAGGCATCAGACTTCAATGCCTCACAAAGATATAGACCAAACCCCACACAGAGCTTTCTCATGTATGCCACAGAAGATACCTGAGCCCCAGTGGAGTAAGCCCTAATCTGTGCTGGGGAATCTAAACTGGCCTGCTCATAACAGATCTTGATGCAGTTAGACAGCAACTTAGTCTCTGGGTTGAAACAATCTGACACTTTAACCTGTCTGTAAATGCCACAATCTTGAAGAGTCTCTGAATGGCTTGGTTCTACGTAGAAAGGACATCTAGAGAACGTAGTCTAGCCTCTCGGTTGGAGTGTAGTATAGGAAAAAAGAATGACAAATGATTTATCTGATTAAAATTGGTAAATATCTGGGAGGGGGCTTAAGGGTGACTTTATATCCTTAGGTAATATGGCCACAAGTGCTCATATTTCCCCTCTTCTCCAGGATGATGTGATTGCCCCCAAAAAAGCCATTTTCTTATCTAAATCTTTCTTGGCTCTGCTCTACTAGCTGCACCATATATTGCATATAATTTACGCATATGCTTTCCCCAAAGTTCTTTGGTAATAGGGTCCTAAGAAGCACTCAGCAAGTGAGAGACTGCACCGAAGAACAGAACGCAGGGCACACTTAACAGGGTAATGTGCCAGAACAGTCAAGCTAGTCATTAGTCTTCTGAATTTTCAAATACAATTTCCCTTATCAATTATAGCAAAAGTGAGGCACAGAACATTTTGGGATACAATCTTGAACTTCAGGGGGTGTGGCTTTTTTACGTTTCCTATTAAAATGTGTGCTCACTTAGAAAAAGAAACATGGATGCTTGAAGAGTCTGAGTAAAAAGGACAGATTTAATTAAATAACTGGATATTTGAGTATTTTGAATTAATGCATTATTTACCTCTTCATTCTTTTTCTGCACCCATTCCTTGTGTTTCTCTTCAGCAATCTTTTTTTTCCTTTCAAGTTCCTGCTTTTCTTTTCTTCTCTCCACTTGTAAATTCATTTCCTAATTAAAACAAATTTACATACATAAGGTATTTTCAAATATAAGCCAAAGTAATTTGAAATGCATAAAGTTCAGATTTAACAAAATCATTAAGCTGCAGTGCTTCCCAGCATTGGCTTATGATAAAGAATCTCAGTTCCTTTTACACAATATATATATTTAAAGTGACAAGCAATTCTTTCAAAAAACAATAATAATTTCTTAAGGAGATACAGAAAATAGTTTTTCAGAGATGCACATTACTGATTGACAATAAGACACTAGATGCTTAGCTTAAGCTGCCACTGCTAAGCACCACTTTCTGAAATCAATTCTTTCATATGTATGCCTTGGCACCATTGAAAGTCACTGGTACCAGTTCAAGACTTCTAGTGATTTTTTTTCCCAGTAGAAACTGCTTCAAATTTCTTGCAGTAACAAAGGCTGTCAAATATATAATTTCTATATGACCAATTCCATGATGTTTACAGAAGATATAGGGCCAATATAAATCTGCACAAAAATGCATCAGCACTGGATGTCCTAAAACAAACAGGGTGCTGGTTGATTATATCATTTTAAACATAATTTCAGTTACAGCTGCTCTGAGCAGAATTAGGTGGGCTAGAATTTAAAACAGCAGTGACAGCCCATTTACACTAGTACAGGGGTCAGCAACCTTTCAGAAGTGGTGTGCCGAGTCTTCATTTATTCACTCTAATTTAAGGTTTCGTGTGCCAGTAATATATTTTAACATTTTTAGAAGGTCTCTTTCTATAAGTCTATAATATATAACTAAACTATTGTTGTATGTAAAGTAAATAAGGTTTTTTAAATGTTTAAGAAGCTTCATTTAGAATTAAATTAAAAGTCCCCCCGGACCGGTGGCCAGGACCCGGGCAGTGTGAGTGCCACTGAAAATCAGCTTGCGTGCCGCCTTTGGTACGCGTGCCGTAGGTTGCCTACCCCTGCATTAGTACTTTCAACGCTGATAATGTTAGTGGTGTTAAATATAGTAGGAAATTCATGAAAGTTTTCCATAGTTCAGAGAGGGCTAGAAGTCAGGGAGGAGGAAGAGCAAGCAAAGAGGGAAAAATCCCTGAGGAATATTTCAGTTTCTATGGGCTGAAAAAGTTTCCATTAATTTAGAGTCAAAGAGCAAAATGAACTCTGCTATCTCAGCTTATTTACCTGCCTCTTCACCCATCTGCACGCGTTGTGGCAGGACTTTGCTACATAAAAGGAACATACATGATAAACCTAACTGCAAAAACCTAACTTAAGGCCATTCAGAGGTAGATGGCATGTCACTCAGCTACATATACTACAATACCCACCTGCTGAAGTGAAAACACAGATTGACAGATCCAGAAGAGTACCCAGAAGTCACCTACAAGACAGGCCCAACAAAGAAAATAACAGAATGCCACTAGCCGTTACCTTCAGCCCCCAACTAAAACCTCTCCAGTGCATCATCAAAGATCTATAACCTATCCTGAAAGATGATCCCTCACTCTCACAGATCTTGGGTGACAGACCTGTCCTCGCTTACAGATAGCCCCCCAACCTGAAGCAAATACTCACCAGCAACCACACACCACAGAACAAAAACACTAACCCAGGAACCTATCCTTGCAACAAAGCCCGATGCCAACTCTGTCCACATATCTACACAATCATAGGACCTGATCACATCAGCCACACCATTAGGGGCTCATTCACCTGCACATTTACCAATGTGATATATGCCATCATGTGCCAGCAATGCCCCTCTGCCATGTACATTGGCCAAACCAGACAGTCTCTACGCAAAAGAATAAATGGACACAAATCTGACATCAGGAATTATAACATTCAAAAACCAGTAGGAGAACACTTCAACCTCTCTGGCCATTCAGTAACAGATTTAAAGGTGGCAATTTTGCAACAGAAAAGCTTCAAAAACATACTCCAATGAGAAACTGCTGAATTTGAATTGATATGCAAACTAGATACTATCAACTTAGGCTTAAATAGAGACTGGGAATGGCTGAGCCATTACACACATTGAATCTATTTCCTCCATGTTAAGTATCCTCACAGCTTCTTGTCAAACTGTCTTAAATGGGCTATCCTGATTATCACTACAAAAGTTTTTTTCCCTCCTGCTGACAACAGTTCATCTTAATTAATTAGCCTCTTAGAGTTGGTTGGGCAACTCCCACCTTTTCATGTTCTCTGTATGTATATAGATCTCCTCACTATATGTTCCATTCTATGCATCCGATGAAGTGGGCTGTAGCCCACGAAAGCTTATGCTCAAATAAATTTGTTAGTCTCTAAGGTGCCACAAATACTCCTGTTCTTCTTGTCACTCAGCAGTTATGTGTAACTATCAGTGCATTACAGGAATTTAAGGGCCTCATGGAAGCCCAAAGCCCA
>NW_020677006.1:0-1984 GCF_002925995.2 Terrapene triunguis
AGCTGGTCAGGCAACGTGTGTCCCAGGCTCGGGGTGGTGTAAAGATGGCTTAAAGTCTCCTTTGCCCTCTGACTCTAGACTGGCTGGGCCAAAGAACATGGCCCCTTGATCAAATATCTGTAGCTAGAGCAGGATCTATGGAAGCAGGTAACGAGAAGTGTAAACCCCACAGCCATGTCTGCTGCTGTGTGGGCCTGATCCCTTCATCTCTGCTGTGTGTTCTAGACCCTGTTCACGTCAGACCGAGTTAAATCTCAATTGCAAAAAAGTGCAGTTCCCAGGGTTAAAGGCCCGATCTTCGTCTGCCCTTCAATCCATTCTGGGCTCTCCAAGTAGATTCGGTAACTGGTACCCGCTGTCCCCTCACTCCTGCCCGCCATCTAAGTCCGGGAGACTGGCAGGAGGGGATGTGGGCGCTCCTGTAACGTGCAGTTTGACAGTGAGAAGGAAAGACACGTGCTTTCTGAGCAACATGGGGCGGGAAGGCCAGGAGCTTCCCGTATGATCCCCCTCTCGTAAGCTGACTTGGAAGCTGTAATCTCTCTCTCCCGCGTGTGACACGTATGGACAGAAGGGTTGTCTCGTCAAGTCTGGGCAGCACCTGCAGCTCCGGGGGGAAGGGGTTGATATACGGTTCGAACTTTGTGAATGGGAAGCTGGGACTTGTCAAACCAGTACATGCCTTCTTTAAAAAAAAAAAAAATGTAGCCACAGGCGCTGAGCAGCTGCGACCGTTGTGCTCCTTGAAAGAGCTCCCTGGAGTTCCAGGGCGGAGTGCTTTCCTAGCCCTGTGTGAGGGAGCCTGGAGAGGAAGAATGGTCCAGTGGTTAGGGCAGAGCCTCAGAATTAAGAGATCTGGGTTCAAGTCCTTGCTCCACCAGTAGCGTCCTATCTGGCCTTGGGCAAGTCACTGAGCCGCTCAGGTTCTAGCTCACCATATGGGGAGAGGGACAACAGCCCGGCCCTAACCTCTCATGGGTGCTGTGAGGCTAAACCCGTTAACGATTGTGATGGGCTCGGGCTCTGCCGTGAAGAGAGTCAGGTAAGTAGTTAAGGTAGAATAGTTAAGTGTCTGTGGAGCTGATTGTCCGCCATCGTGCGTCTCATCCAGGGCCGGCTCTAGGTTTTTTGCCGCCCCAAGCAAAAAAATTTTTGGCTGCCCGCCCATCCCAGCCCCGGGCTCCTTGCCGCACCCCCCTGCTGCCCCAGCCCTGGGCTCTCCCCCCCCACCCACACCCCCTGCCGCCCCAGCTCTGGGCTCCCTCATTCCTCCCCACCATTTCCCCACACACACACCTCCTGCCGCCCCAGCCCTGGGCTCTCTCCCCCCCCCACCTGCACCCTCTTTCCGCCGCAGCCCTGGGTCACTGGTAACTCGCTCCCACGGCAGGTCATTCAGCAGGAATTTTAGATGTGCACAGAACACAGACAGGATTGGTTCCCATATGGTTACAGACCTGCAGTAAAGTGGAACAATTTTCAGCTTGTGTGATTGGAGGATATCTGGATGCATATTATAAGACTGTCCTACATAAATGAGGAAAAGTTGAGGTGCCTTTATTATTCTTTTGTTCCACTCTTTCTTTCTATGGGGAATTTGCCAGTGCAATATCACTGTCTTCCTTTTACACAAACAAACAAACAAAATGGCAATGGCTGTTGAAAATAGCAATTCCAGTCCTAATAACCACTGGGAAGCATTTCTTGCTCAATTTTATCCTACTTTTTCTACAGCAAGTTACAGTGGATCAGTATATTTGATTTGGGAGAAATGAAGTAACAGCTGCCCAAACTGAGCTTGAGCACTCCTGAATTTTGAGGTGTTCAAATCTGGAAGGCAGGTGCTGGGGGGGCTGTGGCTCCGCAGGGGAGCACGGCAGCATGTATGCAGCAGTGTGTCTGGCGCTGCGCGGAGCCAGACACGCTGGTCTGAGTGGCACGGTAAGGGGACTGGGGGGCTGGATGGGGCAGAGGTTCGGGGGGG
>NW_020677007.1:0-1777 GCF_002925995.2 Terrapene triunguis
CAGAGTCCATAATACTGGTGAATGGGGTTACCACCCCGGTGTGGGTGGTGGCCGGGATAGGGGGACCCGGGCCCGCCTTCTCCACCAGGTCCCAATCCAGGGCCCTATCAGTGGCGGGGTTGCCTGCCACCAGCTCGGCGGGGCTCCAAATGAAACACGCAGAGCCTTGCTCCAGTTCTGTGACTGTTTCCTCACAAAACCTCCCTGGGTTACTTCCTACCCGAATCTCTGGGATTGTCCATCTCTGGGATTCACCGGTTTCGCCACTGTCTGCGCCGTCCCAAGCCAGTGTGTCGAGGTCCGTCTTGGACTGGCTGGCCTCCGCGTCTTGGAGTGCAGGTGGTCCTCCCTCAGGAGCTAGCGATGCACCTTCTTCCCTGCCGGTGGCCAGCCCAGACTGGCTTTTGTACCCTGCTTCCGGCTGGAGCATGCCCAGCAGAGACAGGGGTGTGTGGCCTCCTCGGCTAAAAGAGAAGGGTTAATACCTGCTGTACCAATGGGGCAGTGATACACCCTGTCACAACGTGCCAGAATGATATTAGCCTTTTTTGCAACTGCACCACATTGTTGACTCACATTCAATTTGTGATCCACTATAGCCCCAAGATCCTTTTCAGCAGTACTACTGCCTAGCCAGTTGTTCACAATTTCATAGTTGTATATTTGATTTTTCCTTCCTAAGTGTAGTACTTTCCACTTGTCTTTACTGCAATTCGTCTTGTTAAATTCAGACCAATTTTCCAATTTTTCAAGGTCATTTTGAATTCTAGTCCTGTCCTCCAAAATATTTGCAACCACACCCAGCTGGTGTCATCTGCAAATTTTATAAGCATACTCTCTACTCCATCATCAAAGTCATTAATGAAAATATTTTGTAGCACCAGACCCAGGACAGATCCGTGCAGGACCCCACTGAATACACCCTAGTCTGACAGCAAATCATTGATAACTACTCTTTGAATGTATCAGAGAGGTAGCCATGTTAGTCTGAATCTGTAAAAAGCAACAGAGGGTCCTGTGGCACCTTTAAGACTAACAGAAGTATTGGGAGCATAAGCTTTCGTGGGTAAGAACCTCACTTCTTCAGACTTGCATCTGAAGAAGTGAGGTTCTTACCCACGAAAGCTTATGCTCCCAATACTTCTGTTAGTCTTAAAGGTGCCACAGGACCCTCTGTTGCAATGTACAGAGAGTAATTCCAGCCGTGGTGATGAATGGGAGCCTCCTATGGAGCGAGGAAAAGAGAGTAAAGAGCCCATGGGGGAGTTTTCAGAGTTTGCCAGCAATAAGTTACCTGTCCCGTTTCTCCTCCTTTTGCTGTGTTCAGACAGGAAGGGGGTTTTATTGTGTCCTCTTCCATGTCAAAGGTTTTACACATGCTCCCCTGTGCCTCACCCCACCCTCTGATGTTTCTTTTCAATGTATGTTAAAGCTGATCTGGAAGTGGAAGAGAACAGCATCTCCTGGATCTGACCCTCGACTCCTCCCTCCTTCACCCTGCTGGACTCCTGATTCAACCAGCTCAGATTGGTCTGTCCTTTCTAGTGTCAGTGGGATTGTTTTGTACCTGCTTCTTTACTAGTCTCTCCTAGCGCCATAATCTGAAGTGTTGCTGAGCTACCTAGCTGGGGTTGATTGTGCTTATGTATTTTCCCCTCTCGGTATTGGAGAAAACATCCTAAGTACCAAACCAGTATTTCATTAGAACTGCTTTGTGTATGTGTCTATGTCTATGTCTGTGTCTGTGTGAGAGAGAGAACGGCAAGGCGGGTAGGCT
>NW_020677008.1:0-1030 GCF_002925995.2 Terrapene triunguis
CCCCCCCGGCCTTTCTGCGCAAGCGCTGCCCCAAACCTGCCCTGGTAACAGCGGGCGGAGACATTGCTCGCGGGCCACGCCCCCTCCTCGGGCCCCGCGCCAATCACAATGCGCTTCCCGTCAAAGGCCTCCGAGCCCGCCTGGTTCCCTTTAGCCACGCCCACCCGGAACTACCGCAGCCTCCCCCTCAGAGCCGTTACTTGCGCCGGCTCATCCCTGCCCCGCCCCCTGGGCCTCGTCCAATCCGGTGTCACTGCTCCTTACACCACGCCCCTGCCAATTGGTCCCACGGCCTTTAGAACCCTCCAATCAGAACCTCGTCCCCCCTGTAACTAGCGCAGTCGCCTGCGGCGCCTCCTTCTGCGCATGCGTACTGTCCCTTGTCGCGCGCCTACTTTGAGCCCTCTCCCCCATGGCGGATTTTGCCTTTCCACTACGCATGCGCCACGCTTTTCCCCGATTGAAGCTCCATTACGCGTGCGTCACTCCTCCAACTGCCCTGTACGCGCAAGTTCCCTCCGTGACAGTTTGGCGCATGCGCCCCTTTACTTTCTGCGCACTCCCAGGCTGGCGCATGCGTCCTACTCTCCCGTGGGGTCCCGGGGGAGCCCCTCCCACCGCGCATGCGCGCCCCGGCCCCGCTGCCCTGGTTCCGGTTTGGCTCTGCCTTGGGCGCCATCTTGGATTTGGGGAGAAGCCGCGAGCGGGCGGGAGGAGGGGCGGGCGGCCGAGGCGGGCGCGGCGGAGACAGCGGGGAGGGGGGCCGGACCGAGCCAGGCCCCCCACCCCCCGGAGCCCCATAGGGGCCCCTATAGAGCCCCCGCCCCCTATAGAGCCCCATAGACCGCCCCTATAGCGCCCCCGCCCCTATAGAGCCCCCATAGACCCCCCCCATAGCGCCCCCGCCCCCTATAGAGCCCCATAGACCTCTCCTATAGCGCCCCCGCCCCCTATAGAGCCCCTATAGCGCACCCGCCCCCATAGAGCCCCTATAGACCCCCCTATAGCGCCCCACCCCCATAGAGCCCCT
>NW_020677009.1:0-1198 GCF_002925995.2 Terrapene triunguis
GTCCTGGGGAAGGTGGTGGTCTCGGCGCTGCCCATTGCCAGCATCGTCATCGGTGAGTGTCCGCCCCGCTCCTCCCGGTGCTGACCCCACCCCCTGTGGGTGCCCCCGTGGGCCGGGGCTGCCCTGGGCACTGACCCCCCTCTCTCCACATGCCAGGAGCTGTGTACCTGGGCCAGTGCCCCTGCCAGTCCCTGCTGCCCTATTACCTGCTGGTGGGGGGCAGCACCGTCCTGCTGTTCCTACTGCTGACCTGCCTGCCCTGTGGGGATGGGACGGACCCCCCTCAGCTGAGCCCTGGCGCCCGCGGCTGGAGGGCGGTGTTCCTGCTCTTCCTCTTCGCGTGGTTCATCGCTGGTGAGCGCCCCCGAAGCCCCAATCACCCCGCTACCACCCATACCTCTCCGTTATCTCCTGAGCCCCGCCTGGCTCCCACTGCCTCCCTTCCCCGAGGACCTGGCTTTAACTCTAGGGCACTGGCTCACCACTCCCTGCCTTGGGGCAGGCCTCGGGGGGGTTAGCTGGAGAGGGTCCCCAGAGTCTGTGCCCCATTTGGGTGGGTCCTCTCCCCCCTGCTGGGTTTGCCCCTTTCTGACCTGGCATCAGCTCCCCTCGGCTGGGTTTGGGGTAGGGTGACCACACAGCAAATGTGAAAAATCATGACGGGGTGGGGGTAATAGGAGCCTATATAAGAAAAAGACCCCAAAATGGGGACTGTCCCTATAAAATCAGGACATCTGGTCACCCTAGTCTGGGGTCCCCTCCCCAGCCAGCCTTGACCTCTGACCTCCAGTCTTTCCCCCCCAGGTAACGTCTGGGTCTACTCCATCTACCCCCCAGAGTACAAGGACCCCCACAATCTGCGTTTCTGCCACCGCCTCCTCTACCTCTTCGCCTTCTGGGTCACCACGCTGGTGTACGTAGGGCTGGGGGTCGCGTTGCTGGCTGCACTCGGCATCCTGGGCTGCCTGGTGCTGCTGCGGGCGCGGCTGCCCTGGCTGCAGCGGCGAGACACCTACCCCTAGCTGGGGGGAGACGACAGAGTGGGGTTAATAAAGGCCTGAAACACAGCTGGCGAGTGGAGTTGTCCTTGTCTGCGGGGCACCTCCCGTCAGCCCCCTGCAGTGGCTATGCCTGAGCCAGACTCCCAGGATCCCCTAGGGCAGAACCCTGCTTGGGCAGCAGCTCGGGTGTCCTCCTG
>NW_020677010.1:0-1266 GCF_002925995.2 Terrapene triunguis
GGGGAAGGAGGGAAAACTCGGACTGGGTTGCTATCTCTGGAAGGAGGGAGGAGCAATACATCTGGTGGGGATGGAGGAGGGACACACAACAGCGAACCGAGTATCACCCATGGAAAGGGACATGGGAAATACACCTGTAGCAGATAAAGGGCAAAATCCGCACTGGATTCCTGAACATGGGAATGGACAAAGAATAAACCGACTCCTCCTGGCTGGCCATGGGGAGGAGACAGGTCCTAGCCTGGATTCCCAGCCCTGGAGACCTACTGCACAGACACCTGAGGGAGGCAGGGAGGAGACAAAACCTGGACTGGATCCCAGCTGCTGGAGTGTAGGCTGCAGATACCCCTGAGTAGCAGCCAGGATGAGATAAAACCTGATCTGGATTGTACAACATGGGAATGGATGGGAAAACTACACCTGATCAGTGCTGAAAAGGAGCCAAATTCCGGACTGGATACCTCCATTAAGGAATAGACCCTGCAAAGTCACAGGACTGGCAGCTGGGAGAAGGCAAACCGAGGCCTGGATCCCTGGAGATTGGGCTCCGGATGAAGAGATTAAGGCTAATCCAGTCCTGGGTGACCCCACAGACATATGGCTGGGCAGATGTTCCAGAAGAGAGGCTAAACTGCACATGTACAGTATGTGGCTGCCTGGAGGGAAAACCTGGCCCAGATTCCAGGAGAAGGGATTCAAGGAGATGTAGGTGGGGTGACTATAACAGCTGGGTTAACCACAAACTCCTGCTAAATTGCAAAGTAATTTCCTCAGTTATCTTTTTCTTCTGTTTTATACACTTTGTGCCCATCAATGTGTAATAAAGATACAGAAAGCCGAGCGGTGCTGGGTGAGCATCATAAGGTGTCATTTTATTACTAGATAAAATCAATTGAGAAGGACTCCATTAAGATATAAGAAACTACATCAGAAATTAAAGCTGTCTAAAGGCATCCTTTACGGTACCAGACCCAGTCAGTGGGAGGGAAGTTTAGTTTCCCAGGCAACCTGATCCCAAAAAGGATTGCAAATAGTTCGCAATAGACGAGTGATCAATAAGATACCTTAGATATAAAGCCACAGGCCCCACTGGAGCGCTGAGCTGCACCAAGGCGGCAAAGAGGCTGAGGAGAGGTGGATGAGATGAACGAAAGTGAAGGGAGCAGAGGAAAGTGTAACAGGCTCTCAAGCGCTTGTATGCTCCGGCAGGGCCAGTGCAAGGAAGTTTTGCACCCTAGGCGAAACTTCCACCTTGCGCCCCCCCCC
>NW_020677011.1:0-1342 GCF_002925995.2 Terrapene triunguis
CGCGGCCCGTGCAAACTCAGCCCCTGCCCCGGCTCTCCGGCCTCTCCTGGCCTCTCCCTCCTCCTTCGGCTCAGGCTGGAACAGCGGGTGAGACAGCAGCGGGGGCTGTTCCCACCCTGGCTCCTTTGCGGCGCTCCCCAGGCCATCGCAGGGGAGTGTTGGGGCCAGCGTGCCGGGCCAGCGGTGCCCGGGCTGGCAGAGCAGTACAACCTCCAGGGAAGGAGAGGGGCCTGAAGCCCGGCTTTGGCGATGCTGTTTGGGGGGCAACCCCCTGCCTTGCAGCCCCCCTCAAAGAATGGGCAGCTCCGGGGATCACTAATGGGGTCCCTCTTCCCTGGTGTGATGCTGGCCTAGGCTGGCAGCGGTGGGAATGTGCCCCCATCCTACCCCTGAGAAGCCTGGGGGCCGTGGAGGTGGCGCGCTGCTCCCCCCACCAAGGTGCCCATCCCAGCTGGGGAGACGCTTGCCTGGCTGGTCCCTGCGCTCCAGGCAGATGATGCTCTGAGTGGGGGAAGCCTGAACACACGAACGGCCGCACTGGGTCAGGCCAAGGGTCCCCCTCGGCCAGTATCCTGTTTCGGACAGGGGCCAAGGCAGAGAATTCATTGCCAGATGGTTACCCCCGGCTGGCCGTGCCCGTGGGGACCAGGCCAGGATCCCACCCAGAGCAGCCAGGAGACCACGTAGAGAGCACGGAACAGCAGGTCTGTTTGTGGAGAGGGTTCCCGGGGCCTCGTTCCCTCCCTGGAGCCTGAGTCAGCGGTGGGGAGCGTGGAGACCGTGGGAGATCGGCCACCTGTTGCTGCCGTCGCCCGGTGTAGTTCAGTGGGTGTGCCCAGGATACTGGCTCGGCAGCCCTGCCCCCAGCATTGTGTACATGGTCCTGCCCATGCTGCAGGGCTCCGGCTGTGTTCCCAGAGTCTCTCCCGGCCGGCGCCCGGGCTGGCTCATGCCTGCTCCTCCTCCAGCTTGCGCGTGGCATGCTTGAGCCGGTCGTTCTCACGCAGGTTGCGCAGCCGGGCACCCCGGCTGGTGATCTCCTCCACGTGCCCCTGAGGGACCCAGCCCCTCTCCCCGTCCGACAGGCGGATTCCCTCGAGCCAGCCTGGGCGGGAGAGAAGGAAACATTAGAGCGGGGGGGGGGGGGGGGTGGCACTGCCTGGCCTGCCAGCCGCTGCGGCTTCGGGGCTGGAGAGGGAGAAGAGCGATGAAGCCAGGGCCCCTCACCGTCGCTGGTCCTCGTCTTGACCCCCAGGATGTCCGCCTTCTCCAAGCTCAGCTCGTCGTGCTCCTGAGCCTTGTAGGCCTTGATGCACTGGACCTGGGCGGTATCTGGAAGCAG
>NW_020677012.1:0-2204 GCF_002925995.2 Terrapene triunguis
GGCTCCCCCCACCCCCACGCTTTCCTGGATCAGGGGCACAGGTGACTCCACTTTGCCTGGTGCAGGGGGCCTGGAATCCCCAAGGGGGCACCTGTCCCCCAGCCCCCATGGGATTAACAGGCAAAATCTCTAACCCCTCCCTCCCCGGCACCAATTCCCCTATGGCCCGGCCCTGGCCACAGCTTAGGCCTCACCCATCCCAGGCTGACTCTCACCCCCCAACCCCGCAGCCGGCAGGGCTGGGCAGACTGGAGGTGGTTCTGGGCCCCAGCCACCTCTGGGGCGGAGCAGCTGGGAACAGCCACACAACGCTGCACAGGGGTGGCGCGCCCGGCCCCGACATGCAGCCACCTCTGGGGCAGGGCAAGTGGGGAACAGCCCCGCTAACTCCGCTGGAGGACTGCTCGCCCCAGGCTGAGATGCTATTTCTGGCGCAGTGAACAGGCAGCAGCAGCCGGCACTGAACGAGGGCAGAGCCAGCGGTGACGCACGAAGCCGCATCTCAGAGAAACGGCAGAACCTCTCCTGAGAGGCCAAGCAGAGAAGCCAGGACTCCTGGGTTCTCTCCGCAGCTCTGGGAGGGGAGCAGGGTCTAGTGGCTAGGAGCCAGGACTCCTGGGTTCTCTCCGCAGCTCTGGGAAGAGAGTGAGGTCTAGTGGTTGGGGGCCAGGGGGGGCTGTGAGGCCAGCCTCTTGTGTAGTTGACTCTCAGCTGCTCGTCATGACTCAGTTTCCCAAATTGGGAGAGTGATGTTCACTGGCCAGCCCAGGGGGAGGAGCAGGGAGTGGGTCACAGAGACCGGGCGGGGGGCATAGAGACAGGTAGCTGTGGGGCGGGACAGAGGGAGAGGATGGTGGGGGACACACAGCCAGCAGGAGAGGTGCATGGCTGGCTATGGGGGCACAGACTGGTGGCTGGGTGGTTCCTGTAGGTCCTACCTTGGCCTCACACCCGGTTCCAAAAGGCCATTCACCCCAGCCACGGCCACCTCCTGCCTCCCCCAGTAGGGTGCTCCCGGGGCCGGCTCACCCAGCGCCAAGATGCAGCCACCTCTGGAGCGGGGCGGCTGGGGAACAGCCCCACAGCTGCACCCGAGGCAGAGGGAACAGGGAACTCAGGTCGCCCGGGTCTGGGCCGCATCTGAGCCCGCGCAGGTCAGAGCCTCCTGCACCAGGGCCAGCTGCAGCCGCCAGGCTGGGGATGGAACCCAGGAGTCCTGGCTCCCCCGCCCCAAAGACAGACAGACAGACGGAGGCGGAGCGAGGTGGCTCAGCAGGTTTATTCACACAGCCCTGGGGGGCCAGGGGGCGCCGGCCCAGCCCCCCTCACTCCTCGTCCGGCAGCACCAGCTTGCTGGGGTCGAAGTAATTGGAGTCCATGAGGGGCAGCCCCAGCCGCTCCCGCTCCTTCAGCTTCCGCTCGGCCTCCCGGCGTGCCCACTTCCGCATGCTGGGGAGAGAGGGGGTGAGAACTGGGGGGCTGGCGCCAGCTCCGTGCCCCATTCCCAGTGGCGGTGGGCAGAGGCGAGGCCAAGGCACGGGAGCGGCCCCAGCACAGAGCCATCCAGCAGCCCCCCAACCAAGGTGGGACAGGCACGTCCCCCCACCCACGGGGGCAGGAGCATGCACCCAGCAGGGCCGGGGGGAGACCCGCCAAGTCAGCTCCAGCACCGAGAACAGAGATTCAGACACTAAGGGGGGGCTGTGGGGCGGGAGTGAGGGGCACCGGCAGGGCTGGTCTAGCAGGGGCTGAGGGTCGGCACTTTGGGCCCTGGCAGAGCTGGGCCCCGCCCCCGCACAGCTGGTTGCTCTCCGCGCCGGGAGCTGCACGGAGCTGGGAGCGAGTGAGAACTCACCCGTGAGGAATCAGCGGACGTGAGACACACGGTTCCCAGCCCGGGCAGCTGCTGGCCCAGCCCACGGGCGGTGGGTCCCAGTCGTGGCACAGCCCAGGCTCCTCCCAGCCCAGCTGGGGGGGCTGCGGGGCACTGTGGGGTACTGGACATTTGTGGTGCTGATTTCCTGGCCCCCGCCCTCCAGAAACAGGAGACCCCACCTCCGCCAGTGAGGACATGCACCATCAGCACAGCTGGGAGATGGCAGGAGTTAGTCCCGGCTCCCAGCCCCCCCTGCTCTAACCACCAGCCCCCACTCCCCTCCCAGAGCCGGGGAGAGAACCCAGGAGTCCCGGCTCCCAGCCCCCCC
>NW_020677013.1:0-2259 GCF_002925995.2 Terrapene triunguis
AGGCCACGGTATCCCTCCAGCTGCACAGGCCCCCTGGCCATCTCCCCCATTTTGATGCAGCCTCAGGAAATTGGTTAAATCTCATTGGCAGTGAAGGAAGAATTCGGGGACCGGTCTGCTATCCACCCCTGTTCCGTTTCCTTATCCTATTCCAGCAGATAACCTCCCTCCCTCATGGCTCACCCTGTGCTGGCCCCGTATCCATCCCATAGGATCCGCCTCACCCTGGTGCCACCTCTATACCCCAGCCTGCCCTGCCCTACCCCTAGCTCATCCCAGTGCCGCCTTCTCCTGTTGTGCCCTCCCTCCTCCACCCCGGCTTACCCTGGTGCCAGCTCCATATCTCAGACCATCCCCGACTCACCCTTGTGTTGTGTCTTTATCTCGTCCCATTGGACACCCCCACCCAGCCCCATCTCATGCTGGTGCCATCACTGTATGTCGACCCATTGGACACCCCTCCAGCTCATCCTGGTGCCATCTCTGTAGCCCACCTCTGGGGTACCCCCATACTGACTCACCCTGGTGCTTTACACCTCATCCTGTCAGCAATACTAGCACCAATGGAGTAGCCCTAACAACAAGATCCGAATTATGTGGGAGACCTGGCATCTGGGCATATCATGCCACAGCGTGAAATGCAAAATGCAGGAAGACTGGCCAAATTCACGTGGCTGTAAACAATGGAAGGGATCTGGGGCGGACAAAGCGCTAGGCAGGCCTGAAGAAGAACATCTGCAGTCAGTTCTGGGCACCCTAACTCTGTAGAAATTGGGGTGAGATGGTCTGAGAAAGGCCATAAAAATGAGCGGCTGAATTCTTTGGGGTTGTCATTTACTTCATGTCCCTACCCCCCAGCAGCTGTTAGTCAAGATAATATAATTTAGCACCTTCCTCTGAAGCAACTGGTACTGGCCACTGCTGGAGACAGGAGATGGGGCTGGATTCTTATTACTGGTACTTGTAGTACAATAACTCCCAGGGGCCCCAAACATTGTACAAATATATAGTAGGTGGGAAGCTGTGACCCAGAGAGTTGACAGGGAAACAGGCCAAGAGAGGGGAAGTGACTTGTCCACAGCAGCCAAGAAGATAACCAGGGCCTCCTGACTCCCTGTTCAAATCTTTGTCCCCTGGACCTTGGTCTTATCTGATACAATAATTCTTGTATTTCATCCCTATGATGGGGGGAGCCGGTCTGCTTCAGTGTTCAAATCACTGAGTGGGACGAGAAAGCGATTCCCTTGACTCATAGGTGCTGGAACTAGGGGTGCTGGGGGTGCTGCCACACCCCCTGACTTGAAGTGGTTTCCATTATATGCAGGGTTTACAGTTCGGTTCAATGGCTCTCAGCATCCCCACTATACACGTTGTTCCAGCCAGGGCCAGCTCCAGGCACCAGCCCACCAAGCTTGTGCTTGGGGCGGCACCTGGAGGGGGGCGGCCCGGTGCTCCGGCCACGGGGAGAGCAGGGCCACAGCCGGGCTCTTCGCCCTGCCCCCTGCGCTCTGGCTGCCGGGAGGAGAGCCGAGCCCCCGCCGGGGAGGGGGCGGGGGGGGGGGGGGGCGGCCGGAGGCTTTTTTGCCTGGGGCGGCAAAAAAGCCAGAGCCGGCCCTGGTTCCAGCATGCCTGTCTTGACTTATCAGAAATGCTTTCCATAAAGGAGCAACAAGGAAAAGTTGACCCTTGGCTAGCGCGAAGTGTTTTGTCGAGGAAGGCAGTAATGGGAAGTCCCATGATTCAAAGCCCCATTCTGGGTGGGGCCGGTGATGCTGTAGCTGCTTGGGCCAGGGTCTTGGAGGCTGGCGCCTTTGCAGCATGTCAGCACATGTCACTGGTCATGCCAATAAACACGGTTGAGCGAGGGGTAGCAATGTCTGAAAGTGGTGCTCTAGTCAGGAATGGCTGCGTGTTGGAGCATGGTCAGATGTGTGCTTGGACACAGCACTTGGTGTGTTCAGGCCTGGTCCCAGGCAGGGCCGGCTCCAGGCACCAGCCGAGCAAGCTGGTGCTTGGGGCGGCAGATTGTTGGAGGCGGCATTCTGCCCAATCCTAGGGCGGCACGGCCGCTTTTTTGTTTTGTTTTGTTCCGCTCCGGCCGCCCTGTAGGGGGCGGCGCCCTGCAGGGCAGTCCTCTTCCTTCCCTTCCCGCCAACTGGAGCGGAGCCCTCGCGGCAGGACGTGGCGCAGCGGGAGGGGCCGCGTGGCAGCGCCCCTGCTGTAGCCCTGGCCCCCCCTTCTCTCTCTCTCCCGCCCGCT
>NW_020677014.1:0-3707 GCF_002925995.2 Terrapene triunguis
GTCTGAGGTGATGGGGGTCCCGGGGAGGGGGCGCGAAGGCCTCACCTGGCAAAGTCTCGGGGGCGGGGGCGGTTCTGGGTCTCACCTGCCCGGCGGGCGGGCGGGTCTCAGCTGCGCGCTGCTCCCGAAGGCCGAGGCCGGCCGGCTCCTGTCCCCGCCGCAGGAGGAGGGGCGGGGTCCCCTCGCCGCCCCCAAGCCGCTGCCGCCGCCCGGCCCAAGCCCCCCGCCCACTGCTGCAGCCGCGAGGGTGAGGACGAGGCCGATCCCGGCCGCGGGGACTGGGCTCACCACAGTGACAGGTAGTTCGGCCAACCCTCACCCCCGCCACCACAGCTCACCAATCAGCGCCGCGTAGAGGCGGGAACATTCAAATAAGCGCTCAATGCGCAGGAGCTGCCGCTCCTCTCCTCTCCGCGGTCTCCTGCCGGGCCCCGGGGCGCGAGGGGAGTCGGCGCTGGGCTGCTCTGCGCAGCAGCAAGCGGGGTAGTGCCTGGGCGCCTTAGCCACGGGGCCAGGGGCGTGGGGCGGCCGCTGGGACAGTAGTTGCTCTGGCTGGCAGGTGGTGGCTGTGGCAGCGGTTTGACCCAGGTTTCCAAGTCCCACATGCCTATAATTGGATTACAGGAGGCAGAAATGTAGCATACTTGTTTAATCTTTGGTAGGTCCGCTGGTTCCTTTTAGAGGTAACATACACTCAACATGCAGCATTACCAATATATTCAAACCACCTAAAACCAGATATGGCAGGCGACCAGCTCCGCTTAACAGTGAAATCTTCGTTGAGCTTAAACTCAAAAAAGAAGCTTATAAGAAGTGGAAATTTGGACAGATGACTAGGGAGGAATATAAAAATATTGCTCGAGCATGCAGGGGTGTAATCAGGAAGACCAAAGCACAATTGGAGTTGCAGCTAGCAAGGGATGTGAAGGGTAACAAGAAGGGTTTCTACAGGTATGTTAGCAACAAGAAGGTCAGAGAAAGTGAGAGACCCTTACTGAATGGGGGAGGTAACATAGTGACAGATGATGCGGAAAAAGCTGAAGGACTCAGTGCTTTTTTTGCCTCAGTCTTCACAGACAAGGTCAGCCCTCAGACTGCTGCACTGGGCAACACAGTATGGGGAGGAGGTGAGCAGCCCTCAGTGATGAAAGAACAGGTTAAGGACTATTTAGAAAAGCTGGACATGCACAAGTCCATGGGTCCAGATCTAATGCATTCAAGGGTGCTGAGGGAGTTGGCTGATGTGATTGCAGAGCCATTGACCATTATCTTTTAAAACTTGTGGCAATCAGGGAAGGTCCCACACAATTGGAAAAACACAAATATAGTGTCCGTATTTTAAAAAGGGAAGAAAGAGAACCTGGGGAACTACAGACAGTCAGCCTCACTTCAGTCCCCGGCAAAATCATGGAGCAAGTACTCAAGGAATCCATTTTTAAGCATTTGGAGGAGAGGAAGGTGATCGGGAACAGACAACATGGATTCATCAAGGGCAAGTCCTGCCTGACCAACCTGGTTGCCTTCTGTGATGAGATAACTGGCTCTGTGGATATGGGGAAAGCGGTGGATGTCATATATCTTGACTTTAGCAAAGCTTTTGATACGGTCTTCCACAGTATTCTTGCCAGCAAGTTAAAAAAGTATGGATTGGATGAATGGACTATAAGGTAGATAGAAAGCTGGCTAGATTGTCAGGCTCAACGGGTAGTGATTAATGGCTCGATGTCTAGTTGGCAGCCGGTATCAAACGGAGTGCCCCAAGGGTTGGTCCTGGGGCTGGTTTTGTTCAACATCTTCATTAATGATCTGGATGATGGGATTAATTGCACCCTCAGCAAGTTCGCAGATGACACTAAATTGGGGGGGGGACAAGTAAATATGCTGGAGGGTAGGGATAGGGTCCAGAGTGGGCCAAAAGAAATCTGATGAGGTTCAACAAGGTCAAGTACAGAGTCCTACATGTAGGAAGGAAGAATCCCATGCACCGCCACAGGCTGGGGACCAACTGACGAAACAGCAGTTCTGCAGAAAAGGACCTGGGGATTACAGTGGATGAGAAGCTGGATATGAGTTGACAATGTGCCCTTGTTGCCAAGAAGGCTAACGGCATTTTGGGTTGTATTAGTAGGAGCATTGCCAGCAGATCGAGGGAAGTGATTATTCCCCTCTATTCGGCACTGGTGAGGCCACACCTGGAGTATTGTGTCCAGTTTTGGTCCCCTCACTACAGAAGGGATGTGGACAAATTGGAGACAGAGTCCAGTGGAGGGCAACGAAAATTATTAGGGGGCTGGAGCACATGACTTATGAGGGGAGGCTGAGGGAACTGGGGTTATTTAATCTGCAGCAGAGAAGAGTGAGGGGAGATTTGATAGCAGCCTTCAACTCCCTGAAGGGGGGGTTCCAAAGAGGATGGAGCTCAGCTGTTCTCAGTGGTGGCAGATGACAGAACAAGAAGCAATGGTCTCAAGTTGCAGGGGCGGAGGTCTAGGTTGGATATTAGGAAACACTATTTCACTAGGAGGGTGGTGAAGCACTGGAATGGGTTACCTAGGGAGATGGTGGAATCTCCGTCCTTAGAGGTTTTTACGGCCCTGCTTGACAAAGCCTTGGCTGGGATGATTTAGTTGGTGCTGGTCCTGCTTTGAGCAGGGGATTGGACTAGATGACCTCCTGAGGTCTCTTCCAACCCTAATATTCTATGAAGAATGTTAAAAATAAACTCAGATACTCATTAAGGAAGCATCTGGACAAGGTTGCCAACAGAGATTATCTGGGCCCTGCGGATGTTTGTGACCCTTCAGGCCCCTCTATGACTGTGACAGTTTATCCATTCAAATGTATATATATTAGGGCTGTCGATTAATCGCAATTAACTCACACAATTAACTCACGTACTGTACTGCAGTCTCTTTATCATGAAAGGGCAACTTACCAATGTAGATTTTGTTGTTGTTACATAACTGCACTCAAAAACAAAACAGTGTAAAACTTTCAAGCCTACACGTCCACTCAGTCCTACTTCTTGTTCATCCAAGCGCTAAGAGAAACAAGTTTGTTTACATTTATGGGAGATAATGCTGCCTGCTTATTTACAATGTCACCTGAAAATTAGAACAGGTGTTTGCATGGCCAGAGTCGTCCCTTGCGTACGGCGAATCGGGGCACCTGGTCCGCACCCCATGCTTTGGGGGGGCCCCTCAGGCCGGTGTGATTGGCTGGCGCAGTTGGTCCCGGAAGGGATGGGTCACTTCTGTCCCAGACCCCGCATCTCCCTTGGGACGGCCCTGCGCATGGTACTTTTGTAGCTGGCATTGCAAGGTATTTACATGCCAGATATGCTAAACATTCATATGCCCTTTCATGCTTCGGCCACCATTCCAGAGGATATGTTTCCATGCTGATGATGCTTGTTAAAAAAATAATGCATTAATTAAATGTGACTGAACTCCTTGGGGGAGAATTGTATGCCTCCTGCGTCATTTTACCCACATTCTGCCATATATTTCATGTTATAGGAGTCTCGGATAATGACCCAGCACATGTTGTTCATTTTTGGAACACTTTCTCTGCAGATTTGACAAAACAAAGAAGGTACCAATGTGAGATTTCTAAAGATAGCTACAGCACTCGACCCAAGGTTTAAGAATCTGAAGTGCTTTCCAAAAATCTGAGAGGGACGAGGTGTGGAGCATGCTTTCAGAAGT
>NW_020677015.1:0-2202 GCF_002925995.2 Terrapene triunguis
CCTCCTCTGTGCAGCCCCAGCCAATCAGACACTGCTGCTCCTGCCGGGCCTGAGACCGCGCCCCCCAGCCCGCGCCTGCCTGAGCCGAGCTGGCTGTCGCCCCCTGGAGGCAGCCCCAGAGGCTGGCTCGGCCCCGCAGGGCTGGCACTGTGCCTCTGTCAGGGGGGAGGGCAGCTTCCTGGGGCTGGCCTGGGCTCCCTTCCCTGCCAGCTGCGGGCAGCCCAGGGGCCTGGGAGCAGGGCAGGGTCAGAGGTGTTCAGCAGTGTCTCGTCAGGCCCCCCCCGGCCCAATAAGGGGGCGCGGAGCCCTGCTCTGTCCAGATCCTGCCAATAAAGCTTTGTAGGTGCCCTGGTGCCTGTGTTGTGCTGGGGCTCGGGGCAGCGCCTTGGCTCAGGCCTCGCAGGCTTGTTCTCCTGCCAGCCCCCCACTGCTTCCTGCTGACACGGCAGCGTCCGGCTAGTGCTCTCAGCTGGCACGCGGGGCTTCCTCCTGGGTCCTTGCCCAGGCCGCGGCAGTGTCCCCAGCAGAGCCAGGCCTGGGCCTGAGATGGCAGCGGGGTGTGGGAGCCACACGCACTCGGTCCCAGTGCCCTGCCGCGTGGAGCTGCGGCCAGGGGCTGCTGTTCCTTGGGCACCTGCTGATCATGGGCAGCGGGCTCCATACTACATGGCTTGGCCAGTGCTGCCTCCCTCCAAACCTGTCTGGGGCTCCCACCCCCCATCTCTGCTGGGGGACGTGGGCGAGGGCATGGGGCGACTGGGCCACCAGCTCCCCTGTGCTGAGCGCTTGCCCAGGAAATCCCTGGCTCCATGGTTGCCAGGGACGGGCCGAATTGAGCCCCGGATCCCCCGTGCTCTTCGGTCTGAGCTGGGCAGATGGATGAGCGGGGGGCAGGGCTAACGGGCCTCAGGCACATCCCAGGTCGTGAGCCCAGGATTCCTGGGCACACTCTCGCCGAGGCCATTTCTTCAGACTGACCCTGCAGCTCTTGGGGGTGGGCGTCGGTCCCTGCTCCGATAAATCAGGACAACTCTGCCAGCCTCAGCTGGGCTCTGTGGGACCTGCTGGGGAGCCCAGCTCTGTTCAGGGCAGGTCACTGCAGGCAGCTACGGATGGGCCAAGCAGCTGCCGCATCCCCACACACATTTTAGTGCGAACACTCACGGGTGACAGGCGGGGCATGCTGTGGTGGGGCGGTAGGGGGCGGGGAAGGGCCATGACACAGTACTACAGCTGCCCTGTGTGGGGGTTCTGTGCTGGGCTGTTGTGTGCTGTCGTGCCACGAGGCATTATGGGGCTGGCACAGCCTACAGCTAAGGAAGCAGTTAGCAGTAAAGGGTTTTAGTGATCTACCCGTAGCACGTCAGTGCAGGCTGCGTCCTAGCCAGTCCCTGGTCACCAGGCACAGCTTGGTGAGACTTCTGCCAGCCAAGAGCAACGTCCCTTGCGTTAACCTCTCTAAACGAGCACTGAGGGCCGTTCCCAGCGTGGGCATGTGTGGCCAAAGCACCCCTGCACGCCCAGCAGCCTCTCAGCTATGCCGCAGCCCTGAGTATGGAGCCCTCACAGTCACCCCCCACCTGAAAGATTGTGGCCAGTCCTGGGACACACAGCACTCAGGGCTGAGACAGCACCAGCCCAGGCCACAGGCAGCGGCAGCAGCCCCTCCAGATATCACTGCTCAACGGCAGGTGGGGAGCATCCAGAACCATCTGCCTTCACAGACCCCTCGGGCCCAACTGCTCCCCTGGGTGGGCTCCGGCACTGCAGCATGGAGGGAGCTGCTCTGGGCCCCCTCTCCCCCAAGTCACCTTTGCATAGGCATCGCACAGATGTAGACACACTCCAGAGTCTAGGAACGGGCCTGCTCTGCCCCCCCCAGTAATCGGAGCCTGAGGTGCTGACTTGAGGGTCCCCAATACGGCTTTACTCCTGTGCGCCCCACAGCCATCACAGCCCTGGGGGCTGGGGTATAAATGAAGCGTGCTGTTAGTAGGCCTGGCTCTCTGCTAAGCCTTGAAAGCATTTTATATTATGGTTATGCCTGCGATCAGGGCCCCACTGTGCTGGGTTCTGCACAGCCCCCAGCCTCCCCTCCCCCCGACAGAGCTCAGGCATCATTGTGCCAGGTGCTGCACGGACCCCACTGTGCATGCCAGGGCTGTACAGCCCCCTCCCCGCCCAGCAGAGATCAGGCCCCCC
>NW_020677016.1:0-1831 GCF_002925995.2 Terrapene triunguis
TCAATTACAACCCACAGCTAGTCAACTGTAGCAGTCCTGCCCTAGTCAGTTTCACACCCCTTGGCTGGCCCAGCTGTAACTGACTAGCCGCAGGAGCAGGCTTGCCACCCTGGGCTCGCCGGCGTCCCATTAGGTCCAACAGGCCCCGAGCCCGATCGAGACTTCAGTGGCCCCTGCTAAAGGCCATTCGGTTCTGGGCCGCTTGTCTCCTTGAGAGCAAGGTGGGCTGGCTTGAATCCCAGGCGCTTTCCATTTTTCAAATTTGACCCGCGTCGGTATCGTCTCGCCTTTGGCTACCTCCGAAAAGCAACGGCTTTAAAACACCACGTTCGTCCGTGCTCCGCGGCCCCTTCCCTCGTCCCGGCAGGGAGCCAGCTGGGCTCTAACCTGGATCGCGCATGGGCCAAATCTTAAAATCGGGTTCCAGATCTTCCCAGCGGGAGCTAGGGCAGGGGTGGGCAGTTATAGGGCTGCTAGGCAGCGGTGAGGCTCTGTGAGAACAGGGGTGCCCAGGGGGTCGCCTCTTAGATCCAGGGGCGTTTGCCTCCCCATCTGTTGTTGGCTCCAGCGTCTTGCCAATGCCGGGAAGGCGCCTGAGTCCGGTGTCCAGCAGAATGGACACAGCGCACGCTCCCCCTACAGCCCATTGCGGGGGAGTGTGATGGGCTGACCTCAGCGGGTGGCGTGCTCCTTGATAGCCCATGGGGGGCGGTAGCGATCACCCTCCTCCGCCCTTCCTGTGCCCCCCTGGGCGGCCCCACAATAGCTTAGCCCCGAACAAACACGCACGCAGCCCTGCCCTGCTACTTTGGGGCTAGATCAGACCCGTCCCAGCGGGCTGTTTCCTCCGGAGCTCCCAGCGTGAGGAAACAAGGAAGCCGCCGGTGTGTCTCGGACAGCTCCGGTTATTTGTGCCGCTTCCTTTGAACGGGCAGGGGGTTCTTGGATTTCACCGCCGGAGGAGGGTCAAACTCGAATCTCATGGACACTCGCGTCCTTAAAACACCTCCATCCTTATTGCCAAGGTTCGGATCTTCTGATCATGGCCAAGAAACGGGGAGTCTCTTTTCCAAAGCTGGCCAGAAACCAGGCCCTCGAACGAACCCTCGGCATCTGTTCCCGGCAAAAGCGAGCAGGACTTGGCAGGATCGCTCGTCGCCTTCCATTTTGTCTTTCCCCACTTTCTCCTTGCTCTGGATTTAAATGAGGCAAATGCCCCAGTAGGGGATCCAAAGTTACTATCTGACTTGCCCATGAGCCTGCTAGTGATACCACCCAATCTGAAAGGGTGCAGGGAGGAAAAATGTTTTCCTCTGTGAGTTAGAAAGTGCTCAAAGACCATATCCCCAAGTGGGGAAGTCAACGGTGCGACACTGATTTCCACCAGCTGAGGATCCGGGGCAGGGGCGACTCTAGCTTTTTTGCCGCCCCAAGCATGGCAGGCAGGCTGCCTTCGGCGGCGCGCCTGCGGGAGTTCCCCAGGCCCGCAGATTCGGCGGCATGCCTGCAGGAGGTCCGCCGGTTCCGCGGCTTCAGCGTACCCGCCGCCGAATCCACGGGACCGGCGGACCTCCCGCAGGCATGCCGCCGAAGGCTGCCTGACTGCCGCCCTCGCAGGGACTGGCAGGCTGCCCCCCGCGGTTTGCCGCCCCAGGCACGCGCTTGGAGTGTTGGTGCCTGGAGCCGCCACTGATCCGGGGCCTGTTCTTGTGTCTAGTCCTTTGCATTTTTGCATCTAATCAGTTTCAGCCTCAGACCGAAATACAGTTAGACCGTGGGAGAAGTTCCACCCCGTCCCTCAGGGCTCAAATCGCTCTAGGCTGGGCTCTCA
>NW_020677017.1:0-1249 GCF_002925995.2 Terrapene triunguis
TTTGCAGGCCTTCACCCCCAGCAAGGTACATAAAGTTCTTAATAAGTGACTGATTCACGGCCAGGCACTACCCGCGGGTCACTGCGCTCGGAGAATGGGGCCGGGGGCCAGTTCCCTGCCCCTTCAGTCCCCACGTCAGCCCAAGGTGGGGCAGGGACTCCCCAACATCCCACTTACAATGCATGGACAAGACAGCAGGGGGCGCTCTCCCCTGGCAGGCGGGGCTGGCCGCAGGGCGGTGTTAGGAGGCACTGAGGGGCAGGGAGCACAGGGGTGGGGTTCATTGGGGGGGCAGGTTTCAACCAATAACGATAAAGAAGCATCATTTGTAAATTCTGGGTCGCTTGAATTTTTATTTTTATTTTTAACTTTATTTTAAAAAATAATCTCTTCGTCTCTTCGCGTCGCTTGCTTTATTTGTTCCTTCTATTTTAATAAAGTTTCTGTGACTAAAATAAACGTAACATCTTGTTTGGCAGGGGCAGGGGGGCGGAATAAAAATGCAACAGAATAATAATCAGTTCTGACTCCCAGCACACACCCTCCCCTCCCAGAGCCGGGAGAGAACCCAGGAGTCCTGGACCCAGCTCCCCTCCCCTCCCCGAGCCAGAATCCCAGCTAGTTACCCCATGTTGTACAAGCCCATGTGACTGCACCTAGGGGAGGACTTAACCCAATATGTGGGTCGGGGTTGACACTATGTGGTCAGCACCCCTTGGGGTGGGGGAGGGCCGGTTTTTTCCCCCATCACTCCCAGCTAATTTGGAGGCCCCATCAGCCCGGTACCAGAGAGTCAGGGCGGGCTGCTTTCCAAGGGAGGGGCAGAGAGTCGGTCTCAACTGGGGGATAAGATTCTACTTACTGTGGGAGGCTGTTTTCTGGGGCTGTCGGAGAGGCATGGTGGCATTGGGGGGTAGGGTTGGTTTTTAGGGTTACGGTGGTGGCAGAGCATTGGGGGTACGGTTGGTTGTTGGGGATACAGTGAGGGCAGAGCATTGGGGGGTCGGGTTGGTTTTTGCGGTTACGGTGAGGGCAGAGCATTGGGGGGTAAGGTTGGTTTTTGGGGTCACGGTGAGGGCAGAGTATTGGCGGGTCGGGTTGGCTGTTCGGGTTACGGTGAGGGTAGAGCATTGGAGGGTCAGATTAGATGTTGGCGTTACGGTGAGGGCAGAGTATTGGGGGGTAGGGTTGAGTGTTGGGGTTGCAGTGAGGGCAGAGCATTGAGGGGGTCGGTTGGGTGTTGGGGTTA
>NW_020677018.1:0-4561 GCF_002925995.2 Terrapene triunguis
AATCCCACACTACCCCTCTTACTCCAGTCCTGGCCCTCTCCTGAGCAGGGGCCGCCTGCCATGACAAACTGCGCCCCTGCAGAGCCTGGCTCGGGCAGCACCCGCATTGCCAGGCAGCCTGGTGGTGACTTGCTCGCGAGCCTTTCCCAGAGGGTGGCCGGCGTTTGGGGGGGTGACCTGGGGCAGAGAAAACAGGATTAACTGTCACCTGAGCATCGGCAAACAGGCCTCTTCCCTCAGCGCTTTCCATGAGCCAGGGCCCGGGGCCAGCTGGCAGGTCGCCACTGCCCGGAGGTAACACCAGGAGGTGTCAACAGTATCACAGCAGGCTGCCGACTGCAGCTGCTTCCCACCATCCAGAGCAACAGGAAAACCCTAATCCTCCTTCCAGCTGGGCCCCAGAGAGCCCCCCCATTCCTGGCCCCACTGCCTGCCTGCGGGGTGCCAGGCCATTACTCCTGGAGGGGGGAGAGGAGGCATTTTCTCAGCAGCATCTCTCCAACCCCCACCCACCACAGCCAGGGGTAGGGACTGTCCATCCCATCAGAGTACCCGGCTCTCCATCCTCGCCCGTCAGCCAGTGCCCCCCTCCTCGCCAGTCAAAGCCAGGCTCCGGAGGCACCGTGGAGAGCCGGGGCGCTGGACCCGCACCCAGTTTTAACGTTAGATGCCTGCTCTGACCCCAGAGCCCTGGAGACCCAGGCGGCGTTGATCCCACCCCCCTTGGGCGTCGCTGCTTTGGCAGGGGGGAGGGAGCATGCCATGCAGGGGGCTGGCAGAGGGGATTTTAACTTGGGCAAGCCCAAGGTTCGCCACGACCGACCGACGCGCAGGGGGCCGGAGCGTCGCGCCTCATGTTCCATGAAGCAGATGGATGCAGGCACGGGGTGGGTGTGTGCGGGGGCGTGGTGGAGACTGCCCCCAGCTGATCGTGCTCTGCCATACGCTGCCTGCACCGCAGCCCCCACCACAGGCTCCACGGAAGAGCTGCCACCCCCTTGGCTGAGCCCGCATGTGTCTGGGCACGAGGGTCTGCCGCTGGAGGCAGGCGCGAATTCCCCCCGGAGTGACGCAGTGCGTCGCCAGGCAGAAGGAGGGTCCCAGCGTGAACTGGAACGAGCATCAAGTGCTGGCTATTGTCAGAGACCGGGGACCGGATCAGAGCGCACTGGTCTGGTCTGGGACCAGCCTGGATCCCAGCCTAGATGGGCCGCTGGGCTGGGCTGAGCCACAGTCCGGGAGTAGCCAGAGATCTCCCGGCCAGCAGGGACTGCTCTGAGCATCTGGTCTGAACCCCCCCGGAGAACGTCACCCCGGGAAGCCAGCAGCGAGCTCGGTGCCTGGTGCCGGAGCTTGCCTGGCGTTTACTGGGAGACTCCCCGGGATGGAGAATGCACCACTCCCCTCTGACGGTGGCTGGCGGCCCGGCCTGCCTTGGACTTCACCTCGGGTGCGCTTCAACCCGCCGGGGGCTACTTCTCGCCTGGGGCAGCGCACGCCGGGAGGACAATCAGCCACAGGAACCACTTCCCAACGAGCGAGCTCAGCAAACGTCTCATTAACCGACAACGAGCAACGGCGCAGGGCGCGAGCCAGCCAGGCGGGGCCGGGCCAACCAGAGACAGCTCCAGGGCCGCGTCCCGCGCTGGGGGACACGGAAAGCCAGGGGCCAAACCGGCTGTTGCAGACGTGAGGCCGAATTGGTGCCCAGAATACCGAGGGGATGGGCTGTCCCCTGCAAAGGGGGGAACTCAGAGAAACTTTGGCATGGCAGAGGGAAGCGCAGCCCGGGCCGGCTGAAGGATGAGACGAGGAAGGAGCAAACGGCACCATGGGATCCCAGCCTTCGCCAGGCTGATCCTGATGGGTGTCCTGGGGCCAGGCCAGGGAAAGCAAGAGCCAGCGACCTCGCCCCCTCCGCCGCCTGACCCCAAACATCGCCCGCCATGTGAGACTTTGTCATCCTCCCCCACCCAGCGTGATCTCTTCCTTCCCTCTCCAACTGCTCAGCGTTTGCCTTCTGTTTAACCAGAGTCTGGCTGAGCCAGCCAGGACGGTGTATTTTGAAACACGGCTGGGAGCCTGTGACACAAAAAGAGGCCGCTAAATGCAATGCCCTAAACAGCCCGAGGCCGGTATGAGCTAGCCAGGCCTCGGAGGGGCTCCTAAAACCCTGCACTGTCCTCCACAGTGCTTGCAACCCCTCCCAGCGTGGTGTCCTCCCCCCACTGCTCCATCCTCCTGGCTTCCCAGCAGGGCGCAGCTTTTCCCGTCACTTCCCTGCTCTGCGCTTTCCCTGCCGTTTGCTTTATTCTTCACTGGCAGCCGCCTCCATGCACCAGAGCCCTCTCCGGGAAGGAAGCAGAGCTGCTTGGCTGCCTGTCCGTGTCCCTATATTGCTCCCAGTTAATGGAGATTTGCTCCCTGCGCCAGTGACGGGGCCTGAGCTCAAGCCCCACTGTGGCTGTGAGTCTCCCAGGCGCGCAGCAACATCACCGCCCCGGCAGGCGACCGCAGCTGTGTCACAAACAGCCTCCGCTTTTTGTTTTGGCTTCCTGCTTTCTGGGAACTTCACAAATAAATCACTGCCCCCGGCCCCTCCCCCGCAGGGTGGGCAGCATCGTTGGAACCGACAGGGGGCCGAGAGGAACCTGGCTCTGGATTCCACGTGCCAGCTGCTCACCAAGACCAGGGGTGCGGCTTTCTACCGCCCCCCCAGCACCCCCCGAACTCACCCTGCGGGCAGGCAGGGGAGGGAGAGGGAAGGATGGTCGTGGGGAAGAGCCGGTTGCTAGGGGTCAGAAGCCCAGGATTCTGTTCTGAGCTCTGGCAGACTTCGGCCAGGCCTCTGCTCCCTGCCTCAGTTTCTCCAACAGGGCAAACAGACAATGGCACTCACCCGTCCGGCGGGAGGGAGCGAGGCTTAGGGGGTCTCCACTCTGAGTTTTATCAGCATCACCATGGCGGCCGGTGGCGGGTGTGGGGGGTCAGCTCGAACGAGGGGATGCAGATACGCGGGGAGGAGGCGTTTTACACCAGTACCGATTATTTGGCTTCACCAGACCGGCATGAGCTACGCCGGCCTGCGTGCTTTTATCCCAGTCTGACCGCGGCCGCGCTGGGGGCGTCCGCTCCGTGAACCCTGCCGGCTTAGTCAAAGCACCAAAGTGGGCCAGGGCGGGCGCCGGCCGCCTGTGAAGCACCTGGAGCTGTGGGCATGGACGGGCCTAGAAAAGGGCCAAGCGTGGAGTATTCGGGTGGGAGTGAGGCGCAGGCTGGACAGACCCCCATGCAGACATGCCAGCCAGACGGCCAGGAGCGCCAGGGGCGGGGGGCGACCCGGGGGCATCGCCCGCCCACGTGCTGTGAGGGCGGCAGGCGACTGAGGAGCCGGGCCCAATTCCTCACTGGTATGGAAGTTAATGGGAGTTCGTTCGGTGCCTTTGAGGATCGGGGCCCCCCTTGGAGGCCCCTCAGCATCGCCAAAGCCTGCGCTGCTCTAGAGCAGAGTTTGCCACGTCACCGCCTGCCCCCACGCTGGGACGGTGCCCGAGCGCTGCCCCGAGCCGGCGCACAGAGCGTTCCCCATGGGGACGTGGAGAACTTCACGCAGGGCTGGGCAGAGATTCCTTTCCGCCTGGCCTGCGGGGGAGGGCTCAGCACCGCACGCCCCCGGCCTCTCCCCCACACCACTAGGCCCTGCTGCCGGCACGTCCAGACCTGCTCTTTGCTCCTTGTCCTGCTGGCTCCTTGGCTCCGGGGCAGCAGGGCACGACATGGGAGACCGGCCCTCTGCCAGGTGCCTAGGGCTGTAAAACGCTTTACCTGCCTCAGAGGGTGAGAGCGGTGGGGGCACGGGGTAGCCACTGGCTGTGACTGCCCCACCCCCACTCCAAGGCACATCAAAGCCACTCGGGTTTAGACTCACAGCCCCCTGCCCTAGCCCAGGAGGGACGTATTGGGGTCTCCAGTTGGCACAGACAGCGAAGTGACTTGCCTAAAATCCCAGTGAGTTGGGACAGAACCATCAAAACCAGAAGCCAGGCGTCCAGTTCTCTGCTCTAGACCAAACTCCCCTCCCGGAGCTGGGTAAGGAACCCAGGCGTCCTGGCTCCCAGTCTGCCCCTCGACCCGCTTTGGGGCCTAGCGCTGTGAGATTGCACACCCCCCCCGCTCGGAGAGCTCTGTCTGTCTGTCTATCTGTCAGGGCTCTTCTAACACTGCCTTCAGAGCTGCGAGCGTGCACGGCCCTGTACAGATGGAGATCAGGCTGGAGTAGGACCCACACGCCAGGTGAGAGACGCCAGGTGGACAGGCCTGGAACAGGAGGGCGGCAGGGCGAGGTCCTATGGCTGGCAGGGACAACCAGCCCCAGGGGGACCCAGGGTTCCCAGCCTTTTCTGCACTGTGACCCCAGGTTTGAGAGGCCATCCCCCCATGTGGCATTAAAGGGGGTGGTGCCCCGAGCCCAGGTTGAGAATCCCTGATAGAGACGTGCTGGCCTGCGGGGTGCAGCCCTCAGACAAGCCAGACAGGGAGCTCTCAGCACAGCCCAGGAGAC
>NW_020677019.1:0-2229 GCF_002925995.2 Terrapene triunguis
CCACATGCATAGCACCCGCCGCTGACATGCAGCCTCCTCTGGGGTGAAGCGCCCCTGCTTTTTAACAGCTGCACAAGAACCCCTCACCTGGTGCTGAGATGCAGCCACCTCTGGGGTGGGGCGTGGGGGCTGTTTATACAGGGATCCCTCACCCGGTGCTGAGATGTGGCTGCCTCTGACCCTGTCCCAGGCAGCCCCATTCAGTGCCCCGGTTTGGAAGTCAGCCAAGGCCCAATCAGTGGCTGCCAAAAGGGAATGAGATCTGGGTTCTCACAGAGCGGGCTCTGAACTGGTCACCTGGCAAAGGTGGCAGATGGGAGCTTAGACTTTCTGTTCGCAGGACACCTGGGTTCTGTGCCCGGTTCTCGCTGTATGAGCTCGTCTCTCTGGGCCGCAGAGCCCCACCTGTAACGGGGGCTGTGAGCCTGTGGGGCAGGGCCCGCCTCTCCCGCGGGGTCTGTGCAGGGCCTGGCGCCCGGGGCTGCAATCTGCCCTGGGCAAGGAGAAAACAGCTGATGGGGGGAAGGAGAGGCAGGTCCTGGTGCCCGGGTGAGCCGCTGCCGAGGTCTCAGAGACCCCTTGGCTTGGCCCGTTCTCGTTGCCAGGTGTGGGTGGAGCTCAGATGGGATGGGGCCTGCGCCCCCATTCCTGCTGCTGGGCAGGGGGTACTCAAGCTGGACACTGCACCCCTCTGCCCAGGCAGCTCCTACGCTCGCTGTGGGTGCCCTGGGCAGGGCGCAGGGGGAGAAGGGCTGGCCCTGGCACCAGGGCACCTGGGGGGTTACCCTGCTTGGGTGGGGTGCACCCAGCCCTCCCTTTGGGACCCTGCTACTCCTGCCCTTTCACCCTGGGTGTGTTTCCCCCCCTATAAATAAGTGACTATTTCCCCCCCCCCCCCAAGCCTCCCTCCCCGCTGGTCCAGCCCTCTCCTCCATCTGTGTCGCCCAGGCAGCGGCGGCCAATCAGCGCCCGGGAGCCCAGCAGGAAGAGCAGCTGCCATGGAAACAAGGGCTGGATGCTGCGGAGGATGAAGATGGCAACACCCTCGCAGGGCTGGCAGGGGCGGGCAGGTCGCTGCAGCGGGGACCCGGGGCTGCTCGGCTCCCCATCGCTCAGGCTTCCCGGGCCACCAGAAGGGACAAAAAGGTCCCCAAGAAACAAACTCCCTCTGGGGGAGACCCGAACCCCTCACATAGGGAGCGATACACGGGGGGCTCCATGTAGGGGCTGCAGGGGGCTGCAGGTCGGGAGTGAGGGGCACCAGCAGAGCTGGGGGGGGGTGCAGGGCTGGGACACCAAGCGGCTGCGGGCCCTTGCGCTGGCTTTAAACTGCAGCAAGAGCGGTTTAGGTTGGACGATAGGAAAAACTTCCTCTCAGGGTGGTTAAGCGCGGGAACAAATTGCCCAGGGAGGTGGTGGAATCTCCGTCACTGGAGAGTTTTAAGAGCAGGTTGGACACTCACCTGTCAGGGATGCTCTAGATCATACTTAGAAGTGAGGGCGCCGGCAGAGCTGTGGGGAGCCTGGGGCTGGGACAACAGGAGCTGCAGGTCGGGGGTGAGGGGCGCCGGCAGAGCTGGGTGGGGTGGGGAGCTTAGGGCTGGGATAGTAGGCAGGGCTGGGTTAATGCAGGGGCTTTAGGGGCTGCAGCCCAGGGCCTCGGGCTAAGGGGGGCCCCGCAGGCCCATGGGCCGGATGTGGCCCGCTGCTTCCTTTCACCCGTCCCGCAGCAAGTGTCTGCGCTGCGGGCCAGACACCAGTCCCCGAGCCTCAGCGCCCACCCTGGGCCTGGAGCTGCGAGCGCCAGCTCGACGATGTGCCCCTGCGGCCCCTAGGTGAGGGCATTCAGGGAATATCTGCACGCTGCCCCCGCCACAGCGCCGGCTCCACAGCTCCCATTGGCCGGGTACTGCGGCCAATGGGAGCTGCGGGGGCGGCGCCTGCATGCACGGGTAGCGTGCACCGCACAGAGCGGCCTGGTCCCTCTGCCTAGGGGCCGGACATGCCGTCCGCCTCGGGGAGCAGCGCAGAGCCAGGGCAGGCAGGGATCCTGCCTTAGCCCTGCTGCGCCGCCAACCAGGAGCCGCCTGAGGTAAGCGCCTCCCGGCCGGAACCTGCACCCCGCAACCCCTCCCACACCCCAATCCCCTGCCCCAGCCCGGAGCCCCCGCCTGCACCCAAACTCCCACCCAAAGCCAGCACCCCACACCCCCTCCCGCACCCCAATCC
>NW_020677020.1:0-1900 GCF_002925995.2 Terrapene triunguis
GGGTCAGGGATCGCTGGCGAGGGCTCTACAGGAGGGCAGACTAGCCAGTCCGGGTGCTCCCTTCTGGCCTTGCAATCAGCCCCTGGGGCCAGCGCAAGCACTCGGGCAGGTCTCCGGGGCTGGAAAGAGGGAGTGACCAAGGCACCTGCCCTGGCATCTGAGCCAGGAGCTGGCGTCCAGCCTGGCACGAGAATCGCCCCGGAGGCCCCCACTCAGCCACAGGGCAGCAGCCGGAATAAAGCAGAATCCAGCCAGATGGAAGAAATGGCTCCCAGCCCCCCAAGGCATTGGGCCAGCAGCAGGAGATGCTGAGGGCACCTGGGGGTGGGGTGGTCAGGCCATGCCCAGCCTGGCTGGTGCGCCTGAAACCCCCAATCCACCGGGAGGCTCCAAGGGCTCCCCGCCCCCAGTCCCACTGCACACAGGGGCCCAGCGGACACACTCTGGAATTTGCACAGCCCCCCAAAGAGGAAACCCAGCTCCGCTGGGACGGGGCTCACCAGCTCTCCGAGCAGAGCGACTCGTGCCCTGGCAGCAGCCAGCCCCATTGTGCTTCTCTTCCCAGCCACACACCACAGCCCGGGGAGCCTGGCAGCGTCCCTGCCCTCCCGATGCCAACTAGTCACCAGCTGTGCCCAGCGCCCAGGGACGCACAAGCTGCTCCCGCCTCGAGGGGCTGCTGCCAGGGCTGAGCAGCCAGCCCGGGACAGGGGAGTCCAGCCAGACGCAGGCTCTCTGGGCATCTGGAGGGCCAGGGCTCGGCTCGGCACCGGGCAGAGGCAGGAAGCCCGGAGTGTGAGCCGGAGGCAGCGTGGAACAGGCAGAGCGCAGGGTGAGAGTGGGGGACGTGGCCAGGGCCCTGGCAAGGGCGAGAGGGCTCAGTCTGCCCTGGAAGCCAGGGATGGGGCTCAGATGGGAGGCTGGGCTGGTGGTAGCACCGGCTGCCTGGCTGCATGGGAGGGAAGGCCGGGAAGCAGCTGCTCAGGCATCTCTCTGAGGGCCCAGGGATGGGACAAGCTGGCTAAGCCAATAACTAAAAGCAGCCTAGCGAAGCCGGGGAGAGTGTGATGGGAGGGGGTCCTGCAGAGGACATGGTAGCAGTGGGCTCTGAGGTCGTGTCAGGAAGTGGATAAGAGGGAACCAGCCGACATCACTTACTTGGCTTTGCAAGGCCTTTGAGCTAAGCTGTCCTGGAGCAGAACCTATGAAATGGTCATTTCCTTCCTGGGCACGGACTGCCAGCGGGGGCCGCGTGGTTCTGTGCTAGGCCCGTGGGCTAACACGTTTATTACGGCCCTGCACGGGGCTGAGCAGTGGGGGCAGCATTTATAGATGACACAAAGTTACTGGGGTTTGTTAGGAGCAGGGGGTTTTGAGGAACGACAGGAGACCTAGACAAGCCAGGGGAACGGGCACCGTGATGGCAAACGAGGGTCGCACCAAGTAATGTGCAGTGCCTACGCCCGACGATTCGGAAGGCCTTGCTCTGTTCATTCCCGCTCAGGACCCTGGCACCGGCCAGTGTCAGCAGCCAGGACGCTGGGCTGGATGGACCCTTGGCTGACCCAGTCTGGCTGATATGCTGCTCTTAAAGGAACGGTATGAGTCCAGGACAGGGACCTGGGTGTGAGCACCCAGCCGGGGGAACCCCTGCTCGGTCAGAAGAGCAGAGCTGTCTGGGTGCTGAGGAATGGGATGGAGAACATGGTGCCCTCGTGCCCACAGCTCCCTGGAGCGGCCTCCCCTGGATCCGGGCGCCCCACGGCGCTAGCAGCACTCGAGGGGCCCGGAGAAACTCCCCGTGAAGAGAGGCTGGAGCGGCGGGGCTGATCCCCAGAGAGGAGACCCTGCCCGGGCCAGCGGAGCGCGGGGTCTGGGAGCAGGACAGGGGCGCTCGGGG
>NW_020677021.1:0-1646 GCF_002925995.2 Terrapene triunguis
GGGGGGGGCGGCGGGTCCCCGGGCCCCAGGCTGGCCCCGTCCCCCGAGTCGTTGAGCAGCGAGAGGTCATCGGCCGCCTGCGAGGAGAGGCAGTTCCCCATCCCCGCCCGGCGGGCCCGGTCCCGGCCGGACTCTGCCACCCCCGGCCCTCCGCTGGGGGGAGGGGCAGAGAGCGACGCCGTCTGCTCCCCCCGCCCCTCGTCGGGGCGATGGTACCGCCCTCCGCCCCGGGGCATCACGGGAATTGGAGTCCTGGCGGCCTTGGCGGGGCTCCGCGCGTGCGCAGAGGGGGAGAGCGTGTGGGATTGGGAGGGGGACGCAATCAGCGAGGACAGGGGTAGAAGGGATAGGCAAGAGGAGGGGCAGGTATGGAGTGAGGGGAGGGGGCAGAACAGGGAGTGGCTGGGTCAGGGTAGGGGAAACAGGCTGTGAGGAAGGGGCTGGGGAAGGGGGAGAAGAGGGGAAGGGGCAGTGTGGAACGGATGAGAGGGGGTGTAAAGAAGGGGAACCCCCCACATGCCCCCAGTGCCAAAAGGCTGACAGCATTTTGTTCCATTTGGGAATCGATTTGATTCACCCCACGTGACCTTCATAGTCTGGGAATATACCTATCCTTGGACTAAACGCACCACTTTCTCCTGCCTTGATCCTACCCACTTGCCCCTCATTTGCTTCTTCAGGGTGCATGAAGAAAGCCTGGAAGATTTTTTCTTTTCCTCATCTTATATGATTGCAGATTCATCATCAAATGCTGGCGTCAAACAGAGGGCAGAGTTAAGGTTGTCTGGTCTGGGGGTGACTGAGCAGGGCTGGTTTGCTAGGGGAGCAGGGTCCCCGGCAGGAGTGCCGGCCAAGCAGAGTGGGGCAAGCCCCCGTGCCCCAACCCCACTCCCCAGCAGGAGCACCGGGCGGGTGGGCAGAGATGGGTAAGCTCCTGCGCCTTGACCCCATTTTCCCAGCAGGAGCGCAGGGGAGGGGTCCCTCTGGCTCTGGCCAGGGCCCCACAAAACCATAATCCACCTCTGGACTCAGGACACGTGGGTTCTATTCTGGCTCTGCCACTGACCTGCAATGTGACCTTGGGCAAGTCGCATCCTTTCTCTGTGCCTCCATTTCTGCTCCCAGCCTGTGTGTCTTCCCTATTTTGAGTGTAAACTCTTTGAGGTGGGGATTGTCTTTGTCTTTCTATTGTCTTACACACAAGCCTGTACTGTGCAAACCCCTGTGTGGACACATTTATCTGTTTAAAACTGATCAGAGTGGTTTAGTTGATGAGGGCAAACTAAAGCAATGTAAGCCACATTTCAACAGATTTAAAAACATCCACTGTTGTAGCGATTTAACCAAAATTGGTTTAAAAATGACACCTATAGTTAAACCAGTATGAGTGTGTGTAGACCAGGCCTCAGGTATGTACAACACATGTGACAGGTTAGATACTACTGTACCCTAAATCCCCTTCCCCTTCCAAAGCTGTGCTAGAACCCAGGAGTCCTGGCTCCCAGCTCTAACCACTAGACCCCCCTCCCCACTCAGAGATAGAACCCAGGAGTCCTGGCTCCCAGCCCCCCCTGCTCTAACCACTAGACCCCACAACCCTCCCAGGGCTGGAAATAGAACCCAGGAGTCCTGGCTCCCAGCCCCCC
>NW_020677022.1:0-1201 GCF_002925995.2 Terrapene triunguis
GAAGTTATCGCTTTTACTCCTCCCTGCCCGCAGGCATGCCCGCTGCCCCCTGCCGGGCCCCAGACCTGCCCCCCGGTGCCCACCATGGAGCTGGCGCAAGCGCCCGCAGACCTGGCCCAGCTGCAGGCGGAGGTGGGGCGCCTGGCGGCCGAGCTGCAGGAGGCAACGCAGGAGAAGGTCCAGGCGGCCCAGTACGGGCTGGCGGTGCTGGAGGAGAACGGGGAGCTCAAGCAGCGCTGCGGGGAGCTGGAGGGGCAGTTGGACAGGCTGAGCTCAGAGCTGACCCAAATGAAGGAGGTAAGTGGGGGCAGGCACAGAACAGGGTCAGCCCGGTTACTACTAGGGAGAGCCCCCCACATCCCCTGCCCCAGTGCCCTGTGTGTGTGCCCAGATCGGGGTCAGCCTGGGCACTGCTGGGGGGAGCTCCCCACATCCCCTGCCCCAGCGCCCTGTGTGTGTACCAGATCGGGGTCAGCCTGGGCACTGCTGGGGAAGCCCTGTGTGTGTGCCCATTGCACTAGGCGTTCTGCCGAACACGTAGCGTGGCTGACACCTCCTCACCCATCACCTCTCTCTGCCCTCCGGCTGGCAGGCCCTGGCTGAGTGCCACAGCAGCCACAAGCGGGCAGCGGTGGCCGGGGAGAACCGGGAGGAGAACCTGGTGCGCGAGGCTGCGGCCAAGGAGGCCCAGCTGGCAGCCCGCCTCGAGGAACAGCAGGGGGAGCTGAGGCAGCTGCGGTGCCAGCTGAGCAACGCGGGTGCCGAGAGCGAGCGGCTGAGCGCCGCCCTGCAGGACCTGCGCCAGGTGAGTGCCCCTCAGTCCCGTTCCTGGCATTCCCGCCAGTCTGGGGCCAAGCACTCCCCTCCCCACGCAGCCTGGATCAGAGCAAGGATCCCTCTGTCACGGAGCCACAGGTCCCCCTGGGAGGACCCCTCAGTGGGCTGGACCCCTTAGGGTCTCCCTCCCTCCTTCCCCCTTGGCTTCCTCGACCTCCTGGAACTGAACCTCGGAGCCGTCAGCACCCCTGCGTCATGCCGTACGTTCCCTGCAGCGAGCCCACCTGAATGGGACACCTGCGGGAGGCTTGTACCCCGAGAGAGAGCACTGCCCCCCTCTCAGCAGGGGGGTTATCGGTTGGCTTGACCCAGTGTAGACGTTCCTTGGTTGGCGCAGAGAACAGGAAGTTACAGCCTGGCCCAT
>NW_020677023.1:0-1405 GCF_002925995.2 Terrapene triunguis
CACAGTATAAAATAGAAGTCTCAAAACAATCCCTATAGCATGAAGAGCCTACGATATAACAGCCCAATCCTGAAAACATCTTCAAGGGCAATGCTTACTTCCATGAGTAGACCCACTGAGTGCATAGGTGGAAGTATTTACACCTGGGAGTGAGTGTTTGCAGGATCGGGACCTAAAATACAGGCATAGAAATGAGAGCTGGCACTAACTGCGTAGCCCAGAGGAGGGAATGGATTTTGGATTGGTTTAACAGTTAATTTCTTGTGGGCATGATGGAAGCAGTGGGATTTTAGGAGGCACCTGAATGAAGAGATCTGAGTTCTACACTACATGATCATGATGGTCCCTTCTGGCCTTAAAGTCTAGCAGATTCAATTCACTGTGCGACCCTCTTTCTGTCTCAGCTTCCTGAGTTCAAGCAGAGAGCGAAGTCCATGTAGAACACAGATCTCCTGATTCCCAGACCTGTGCGTTAGCCACCAAGGACCAACCTTCCCTCTCCGAGGCCTGGTCTACACTAGAAAATATTACTGGCATAGCTATGTCGGTTAGGAGCGTGAAAAAAATCACACCGCTAACCGATATACCTGTGCTGGCAAAAGCTCTAATGTAGACACAGTTATAGCAGCAACAAAAAATATTTGGCAGGTCATAGCTATTCCATTCGGGGAACGGGTGGAAGAACGCTTTTGCTGGAATCAGCTGTGTCTCCACTAGGGGGTGCCAGTATATCTATATCAGCAAAGCTTTTAAGTGTAGACCAGGCCTGAGAGGCAGCTTGGTCCAGAAGAGCAGACCCTGTGTAGGACTCAGGAGACCTGGATTCTGTTCCTGGCCATACTAAGCCCTGGTCTACACTAGAGCTGCATGACCTTGTGTGAGATGTTTCATCTCTCCATTTCCCTTCCATCCTGCAGGGATTGTCTCTTACCATGTGTTTGTACAGTAACTAGCACAGTAACTCAGCTGGGACTTCCCCATCACAACAACAAAGGAATCTGAGATCACCCTCGTAGCAAACTGATTTGTTTAGTCTGACTACTAAATACAAGTTGGTGGATCCTTGGATAATGGGCGCTTTAGGAGCGCAAAGAATTAATGTCATAACTCAATCAACTATTAATTCTTCTTATTTAATTTACAGTGGCCACGTGGGCTACCAACCCATCCCACTTGGAAGCCACCAGTTAATGATGGTAGATCCATATGGTTACTATCAATTGACCAGATGTGTAGGTAGCGCAGTTCCTCACCTGATTCTCTATCGCTAGCCCTTGGAGAACATCGAGGCACCTAGCTTCACCCGTGGGCCGAGTTTATCTATCGGGTTGCTCACCCGTCTCAGCCTGGACCCGATTCCGGTGGGGTCAATCGATGGAATCGGACTGGGGGAAACTCACGGGCC
>NW_020677024.1:0-2352 GCF_002925995.2 Terrapene triunguis
GGCTCCCCTAGCGCGCGCACCCACCCGCCCGCCACGTGCTACAGAGCCCAGCTGTGCGTGACCGGCCCTCCCGCAGCAGCACCGCCGGGGCTGGTCGGGCCCTGGGGGTGCACCCCCCAGCAGTGACCGTAGCTCCCACCCCTTTCATCTGCGGCCGTTCCGCTTCCTGCTGGGCTGACCGGCTCACCCCGCCTCTCCGGGTGGACGGTTCCCCGCTGACAGCTGGCCAGTAGGTCTTGCCCACCTAGTCCCATTTAGGGGCCGGTTCTGTCTGTGTAGCCGGACTTGTTGCCAACCCAAGTTCTTCTCTTGCACGTGGAGTAAACAGGTGTGTGGGATGCATACAATAAGACCTTGCAGGGGTAGCACCGCAAGCAGACTAGGGTGGGTAAGAGTCAAACAGCTCAAGATTGAAGGAAAAGAAGCGGCCTATGCAAGAAGTGGTGGGATGTCAGAAAAGAAGATCTTTATTTTGGCATGCAGTGCTTTACAGGATATGGCACTAAATAGAGCAATTTGGAGAGAGACAATTTATAGAGCAGACTCCATTTGGTGGGATTTACACAAGGAAGAAGACCAAAAGCTGCAAGTGAACAAAGCAAGGCCCCTTTCCCATCTGGTAAAGCATCCTCAGCTATATTCCTGCAGAGCCTAATCTATCCTTTAGGGCATATGGCAAAGCACCTTGGCTGGCTCTTGCCTGAGGGTTGTGATGGCGAGGCTTATACTTTGGTTGCTTAGGTAAGGTTGAGTTTTGCATAGTGTGCTACTGTTTGAGTTGTAGGTGAGCCCAGAATCTTTGCGGTGAGCTGGTTTTTAATGGTGGGGAAAATAGCTTACTTGTTAACAGGCAGTGAGTGTGTGATAACATGCTTAATGTCCACTTCTAGAGCTGGATCAGGTTGGAAACATAACTTCCCTGTATTTATCGACTGGTACTGGCTTGGTTATGGTGACATAACTCTACAAGTGCCTCCAACTCTTTGCCTTCCATTTCCCATCTTTAAAAAGGAAATAAGGTACTTTCCTTCACAGGGATAGTTAGGAGGATTACTTAATGTTTGTAACAAGAAGATGAAAAGCTTTATTAAGTGTGCCATTATCAACTTGGCAAGATGGAGGACAAACTGAGCAATGATCCCACCCAACATAGGGATCAAAACTTGTTAGCTACATACTCTTCGATGGAAGGATCTGTGTGCTGAGAAAGGGAGGAGGGAACAGCGACATATAGCAGAGAGCAAAAAGGTAGGATTTTTCAAATTCATATTATAACAGTAACTCTGGTGATCTTGGCTTCCTAGAACCTCCATTCTTGGCTTCAAAGTTAGTTTCGAGTTTAAATCTGAATTGTAGCAGCCGCTTTCCTGAAGGGTGTGGGTGGAAAGCCCCTGCATCTTAATCTAAACATGCTCTCCAGTTGATTAAATGTACAGCTTACAGTCTCTTTATTCTAACCATATCCTCAGTCTGAGCAGAGTGACTTTAGCCCAAGCCATGAGTATATAGCATTCAAATGGCTGATGCTGCGACTCAGGCTTAAACTGAAATTATATAGTGGTGCAAGTTATTTTTTTTAAGAGGGAGGTAATTTGAATCCTTATACTATTTCCCTTGACACAGTACTTGATATTGCCTAGAGCTACAGACAGTTCTGAGGCTTGTTTTCTGTTCCCACCTCTGCAGCTGACTTTGAGAAAAATCACACTGCTGGTTCCTACATCTGTAAAATAGGGATATTTACCCACCATTGTAAAGCATTTTTAGATTCAAGAGGGAAGTCTTTTCAGAGTATTAATGTAAGAAAAGTACATAAAATGAGTATGTACTTGTGAGTGCTTTTTAAATACAAGTTGAGTGGGTGGAAATAAGAGTAATGAGAACCTGGAATGGCTGAGAGATGGGAGGAAAAACACTGGGGGGGAGGTGGATTTGGGATGAGAAGCAAAGGTTCACCTTCCACTATATAAGAGCTAAACTAACTGGAAGATATTTTTGACTGCATTAGAACCATTCCGGTAGATGCGGTAAGTTTAAAATTCCATGTGGGCATTCTAATTACATGCACAAATAAGGAGCTTTCATCTTTGGGCTCTTGCAGTCCCTTCTGCACATTTGCCTGTTTGAGGCAGGGAAATTTTGTTCTTTGCCTTTGCATGATAACAAGTTCTTTGCCTTATTTTAAGATGGCTTTAGGTCACAATTAAAAGATGCTAAACTGAAAGCTATATCTGGAGTTGAACAGCACATCCTATTACTGAGGTCACTTGACTTGATACAGAAGCAATCATTTAAATTCATTTGTACTATAAACCATAATGAGATACCTCGGCAATGCAGTTTTGGGATCCA
>NW_020677025.1:0-1001 GCF_002925995.2 Terrapene triunguis
GCTCGCTGGGCGTGGTCGCTGGTGGTGGGCGTGTCACGCGGCGAGTGGGCGGGGTGAATGTGACGGCAGGGTTGGAGACGGTTAGTAGGTGTGGCAAAAGTGACAGCGGGCGTGGTTACGTCCGTAAGGGGCGTGTCGCCGTCTGTGGCGCGCCGGGGTCAGCGCCCGAGCGCGGGTGGTGATTGGCCGAGCCCGCCGCTGGGCGGGCCCTGCGCGTGCGGGCCGCCGCCGGCAGCCGCCCTCCGCCAGTCGCCGGCCGGCCATGGCGGTGTGCGCGCGGCTGTGCGGGGTGGGGCCGTCGCGGGGCTGCCGGCGGCGCGGGGCGCAGCGGGAGCAGCGGCGGGAGGGCCCGGCTGACAGCGAGCCCGACACGGACGCCGAGGAGGAGCGGATCGAGGGAGCCCGGCTGGGACCAGGGGAGGCTCCGGCCCCCGCCCCGGCCGCCCGGGCCCCGCTCTCCCTGCTGGAGCTGCCCCCCGAGCTCCTGGTGCAGATCTTCGGCTCCCTGCCCGGCACCGACCTGCCCAGCCTGGCCCGGGTCTGCAGCACCTTCCGCCGCATCCTCCGCACCGACACCATCTGGCGGCGGCGCTGCCGGGAAGGTACCGCCCGGGGCCGGCGGGCACTGGATGGGCCAGGCCCAGGGAGGGGGCGCTGAGGATGAGGGGGACCCATGGGGGCACTAGACGTGGGGATGTGGCATTTCTAGAGGGGCTAGGCCCGGGGAGGGGGCTATGGGGACACTAGACGTGGGGATGTGGCATCTCTAGAAGGGCCAGGCCCGGGGAGGGGGCGCTGGGGGGAGGGGGTCCCTGTGGGGACACTAGACGTGGGGATGTGGCATCTCTAGAGGGGCCAGGCCCAGGGAGGGGGCGCTGGGGACGAGGGGGACCCATGGGGACACTAGACGTGGGGATGTGGCATCTCTAGAGGGGCCAGGCCCGGGGAGGGGGTGCTGGGGACGAGGGGGACCCATGGGGGCACTAGACGTGGGGATGTGG
>NW_020677026.1:0-1788 GCF_002925995.2 Terrapene triunguis
ATGCCATGTAGGGCCGCAGGGAGGCTGGATGCCAGGTGTCCTGTTACAGGCAGCGGGGAGCGGGGCGGGCAGGGGACGCGGAGCAGCGGGTTTGAAGGACGCAGGAAGCACCGTTCCCAGGGGCTCTGCCAAGGGCGGACGTGGCGCTGACGCCTGGAGATTCGGCACCTTCTGAGCAGGTACCAGCGTCTGCTGCTCGGCTCCCGGGCAGGGCAGGGCCTGGGGCTGCTGGGGCTGGAGCTGCGCTTTGCCTCAGTTGGCCTCCAGCCAAGTCCCCGGCTTGTCCTAGCTGATTGCCAGCGACCTCGCCAGCTACAGCTGCTAGCCATCCTGGGCGTGTTTCGGGCCGTGCTGCCCCCAGTGCGCTCCATGTCATTAGCGTGTTGCCCCCTGCCCTCCACGTGTCCTTGGCTTGTTGGGGATGCGCTGTCCCTTTGTGTGGTGCTTGCTCCTGCCGGGTTTGGGGTGCACAGATGGGGGGTTTGGATGAACGCTCCCCTTTGGACCATGGCTGGGCTTGGCTGTGGGGGTGTGTGTCCTCAGCACGTGTAGAGGTGCACTGTCCCTTCTTATAGGCCTTTGGGGGGCTTGGGGCTATGGGGGCCTGGGGTACACTACCCATTTGCAGCCTGTGTTCCCTGGTGTTTGGGGCTACGCCGTCCCTGTGTCAGGGTCTCCTAACCCGCTGTGCTCCAGGGGGGACCCCGCTGGGTTTGGGGACACGCTCGAGGTGCTGGCCCTTGCTAGTTGGCCTTGCCGTGTTGGGGGTCCCTTCGCCTCTCGCACCAGTCCCTGGGCTTGTTGCTGTCACTTGGGCTGTGTCGGCCCTTTGGCCGCTGGCCCCCAGCAAGGTCCGGCGGAGCCCCTTAGTGCAGGCCCCCATTTCTATGGACAGGTGCCTCCGAGGGGCTCCAGCTCTCCCCTCCCTGCCAGACTTCCCCGGCCCCCCTGCAGGGCTGAGTGCCCCCAGCCGGACTGGTGCATCCTCCGTAGCCGGGAAGGGGAGTGCAGAGCGGCCCCCCACCAGGCTCCCCAGTGGGCTGACAGCACCTCCTGCTGGGGGTTCGTCTCCACTGCGGGCGGGAGGGAGATGGCCCCGGGCCAGCGGGATCGACCCAGCGCTAGTAACAATCGCAGGGTAGCTGCCGCAGAGCTGCCCCGGGAGACTGCAGTCCCTTGGCCCTGCCCCTGGGGCCGTGCTGGCCTGGCTTCCGCCCGGCTCAGCCAGCGCCTGAGAGGGGCTGCGGGATCCCCCCGCTGGGTGGGTCAGGGCTGGCGGCCAGCACCTGGCAGGCTGCAGGAGAGGCTCCAGGCGACTGCACAGGGTGGAGCTGGGGCTGCTGCCTCTCTGCCCTGCCCCCAGGCAGCCCTGCAGCCTCAGGGGCAGATTCAGGCCTCGGAGTGGGGCCCGCTCTGTCTCTGCTCCCCAGGGAGGCCCTGGATCATGGGCCCGTCCAGCGAGGAGCTTTGAGTGCAGTAGCTGTTCCTCTCCTTGACCGTACCCAGCATTTCGCACTCGCTAATTTGGGGGAGCTCGTCCCAGATCCTGGCTGCATGTGTCAGCCCAGGGGGTGTCTGTCTGCAGCCGGGTGTGCCAGCCCAGGGGGTGTCTGTCTGCAGCCGGGTGTGCCCGCCCACGGGGTGTCTGCGTCCGTGTGTCTGTCTGCAGCCGGGTGTGCCAGCCCACGGGGTGTCTGCGTGTCTGTCTGCAGCCAGGTGTGCCAGCCCAGGGGGCGTCCGTGTGTCTGTCTGGAGCTGGGTGTGCCAGCCCAGGGGGCGTCCGCGTCC
>NW_020677027.1:0-1295 GCF_002925995.2 Terrapene triunguis
GGGGCTGGGGTCAGGAATTTGGGGGGCTGATCCCCACCTGAGCTCCGCGCTTCATGGGGTTGCCCAGCTCGCACTGCACTTGCGAGGCGTTCAGGTTGGGCAGGCACAGCTGCTTCTCCTGGAAAGGACGAGACGTCAGAGCCCAGGGCCAACAACCCCTCCCCCCACCCCCGGCCCCCCACCCCGTCCTGTACCAGGCCGGGCCCGGCCCACGCGTCATGGGCCCGGACCCCAGAGTAGGGCAGGGCCTCGGGGAAGGTGGCCGTGAGCAGGGCCTCGTGGGCATCGTCCCCGTCCCGCTGCGGCGCCGCTGGGTCCGAGGGCAGGTTGGTGACCTGGATCTCCAAGGCCACGTCCTTCTGGTCGCTCATGGCGAAGACAGCCGTGCCATCGGCACCCCTGCAGTGGAGAGAGGCAGGCCCAGCGCCGCGGTGAGGGCCTCTGCGGGCATCAGCACAGAGACCCCCCACCCCTGGCTACCCAGGCCCCACCGCATCCCGGAGACAGCAGGGGGGCACCATGCAGGGATCTGCCCCCAGACCCGCCCCCTGGATAGATCCCAGCCCCACCCGGCCAGCTGGGGCAGGAGGGCAAGTCTGAGAGGGGCCAGTACGTGTCTCTTACCCCTCCCCCCATCCTGGGCCCCCAGGGCTCAGCCCCCCTCACCTGGGCAGGGGCAGGAAGTCGGCGTCGCCCACGCGGGAGCAGAACTGGTAGCGCAGCTGGAGGTTGCTCTGGCAGATCTTGTCCTCCCCGCAGCCCTGCTTCAAAAAATTCACCTGGGGACAAACACCCGGGGGGGGGGGGTTAGCTGGGATGGCCCCCAGGCAGCGCCCCTCCCCCTCCGCGCTGCCCCCCTGCACAGCGCCCCGCCCCCCCAGCAAGGGCTCGCCCGCCGGCTCAGAGCCATCCCCCAGAATATTCCCGCAGACCGCTGCATGTGCTCCAGCCACCCAGAGCCCAGCTACGCCCACAGCACCGATGAATGACGCCCCCCCTGGGGCGGGGCCGGGCGCTGGCCAGCAGGAGACAGCGACCCCCCCAAAGGCAGACACTGCCTGGAGGAACAGAAGAGTCCCCGGTCTGGGCGCTGGCCAGGGCACCCTGACGAAAGGCGTCAGGGGATCGGCACCGGCAGGAGCTCGGATCCCACCGGACGAGATGCTCGCAGGGGGCCGTCACCCAGGAACCCGCCTCACCTCTGCCCTCTGGCTGCTGGGCAGCTGGGCGTTCAGCACGGGCATCAGCGGGGGCAGGGCGGCGGCCTGGACCTGGCGCTTGCTCCGGGCGTGCTC
>NW_020677028.1:0-1005 GCF_002925995.2 Terrapene triunguis
GGGTTGTTGTGTTGTGTCGTGCTGGGGGGCGCACTGGGTATGTGGTGGGGTTGTGCGGCCGGGGTGAGCTGGGCTGTTTTTAGGGTGTGCGGGGGCTTGGGTTGTCGTGTTGTGGGGTTGCTGGGTTGTCGGGTTGCGCGGCCGCTGGACTCCCCGTGCAGCCATCCTGGTCTTCTCCCCGCAGACTCGCCCACGGCGCGGATCCAGCCCAGCCAGGCCGTGCTGCGCGAGGGTGACACCCTGCTCCTCACCTGCGTCGTCAACGGCAACCCGCTGTGAGTGGGGGCCATGGGCTGTGTGCTGGGGCACTGCTGGGGGGAAGCTCGCAGCACCAGGGTCCCGGCCAAGGGCACCGCTGGGGGGAAACTCCCAGCGCGAAGGTCAGGGTCAGGGTCAGGGCCCCAGCCGAAGCCTGAGGGCTTGAGCCCAGGGCCGGGGGGCTCAGGCGGGCGCAGGCTTCGGCCCCCGTCCGGGGTCGTCAGTCAGTTCCGTTGTGCGAAGGGACTGGCTGTTCGAGCCCCGTCACAGGACCCAGCCCAGGGCTGTCAAAGGCTAAAGCAGCCAGACACCTCCAGCCACTTCAGTCCCGAGGTCACGTTCCCAGCAGTAGTGGTGAGTTTGCTGGCTAGTCCCCCTGGACCACAACCACACACCCACACAACCACACACACTCGGTCCTGCTCCGAGCTCCCTTTGTCGAGACGTGGGACTGACGACAAAACAGAGACGATGCAGCTGCCTTTATATTTAGGGCCCTACCAAATTCAGGGCCGTGAAAAACGCGTCCCGGACCGGGAAATCTGGGCTTGAGGTGGGAGCTGGCTGGGGAGACGGGGGGGGGAAAGGCCCAGACACCCCTGTATCTCATACTGCGTCACACCAAGGCCTCCAGCTGGGGGCACTGCTGCGGGGAAGCTCACAGGGCCAGATGTTCCCAGAGGCTGGGATATGGGGGTCTGCGGGTCTCAGTGCCGGGGGGTGTCACCCTGTGAGCCGTGCTGCTGC
>NW_020677029.1:0-1374 GCF_002925995.2 Terrapene triunguis
TGTGACTGTGTGACTGTCGTGTGATTGCGGGGCTTGTGGTGTGTGTAATTGGGTCTGTGACTGTATGGCTGGGTAACTGTGTGATTGTATGATTGTCACATGTGTAATTCTGTCTGTGATTGTATGACTGTAACTGTGTGATTGTGGCTGTGATTGTGTGACTGTCATAGGGTGATTGCGGGAATTGTTGTGTGTGTAATTGGGTCTGTGATTGTATGGCTGGGTAACTGTGTGATTGTGGCTGTGATTGTATGATTGCCGTGTGTAATTCTGTCTGTGATTTTCTGACTGTAATTGTGTGATTGTGTGACTGTCGTGTGACTGTGGTGTGTGTAATTGGGTTTGTGACAGTATGGCTGGGTAACTGTGACTGTATGATTGTCGTGTGTAATTCTGTGATTGTATGACTGTAATTGTGTGATTGCGGCTGTGATTGTGTGACTGTGGCCATGATTGTGTGACTGTCATTGTGTGATTCCGGGGATTGTGGTGTGTGTAATTGGGGCTGTGACTGTATGGCTGGGTAACTGTGATTGTGTAATTGGGTCTGTGATTGTATGACTATAATTGTGTGATTGCGGCTGTGATTGTGTGATTGTTGTGTAATTGGGTCTGTGATTGCATGGCTGGGTAATTGTGTGATGGTGGCTGTTATTGCCAGGTGTGTAATTGTGTCTGTGACTGACTGTACCTGTGTGATCGTGGCTGTGATGGTGTGATTGTTGTGAGTAACTGTGGCTGTGATTGTTTGGCTGTGTAGTTGTATGATCGTGGCTGTGACAGTGTGACTGTGGCATGTGTAATGGTGTCTGTGATTATTGTGTGACTGTATGATTGTGTGTATAATTGTGATTCTGAGTGTGCAACTGTGTGTGAGAGACAGGCTGTGACAAAGAGACACGGGGTGTGTGATCTGTGTGTTATAGAGTGTGACAAAGACAGTGAATGTCAGTGTGTCTATGTGTGTGTGTGTGTGTCCCATGTCTGCCGCCCCCTGCTGGAGGGGCTGGGCCCTGCGCTCTGTGTGAGTGTGACCCCCACTGCCCAGTCTGGCCTCAGCTGCTCAGTGCCTCCTGCCCCCCATCCGATCCCCACTTCTCAGTTCAAAGGGGAGAAAATCCGCCCCCTCCCCGGTCTCCCCCACTATCCACCACGGGACCCTCTGCAGATGAGACGCCCACTGGTCAAGGTACCCTTTAACTGCAGCATCGCTTTCCCCACCCCCTAGAGGGGAAAGGCCCCTGTGCCCCATTCCCCGCCCCCTCCACCCCGCCCGCGCCAGCCCACAGGGGGGTGAATGGGGGAGGATCTGCACCTTCCCCATTAGCTCTGTTCCCGATCTCGAAGCGTCAGAGACGGGCTAAGCGCTGACAC
>NW_020677030.1:0-1079 GCF_002925995.2 Terrapene triunguis
CTGGTGTGTGTGTTTGGACTGTCAGGATAAGTGGGGGCTGGTGGAGGACTGTTGAGATATATGGGGATGGGGGGACAATTGGGTGTCTGTGTGGGGAGGGGTGAGAGGGACATGTGGGGAGGGGAGAGAAGGGCATTTGGGGATCTGTGTGGGGAGGGGAGAGGGGGCATTTAGGGGTCTGTGTGGGGAGGGGAGAGGGGGCATTTGGGGGTCTGTGTGCAGCAAGGATGCTTTGAGGAAGGGCTGGGGGGTCCATTTTTAATAGCTCACCGGTCCCCAAAATTCTTTCATGTGGCCTAGTTAGATGAGGCTGGGAAGAGCCTCAAGGGCAACAATTGCAAAAGGATCAGTTGGTGTCACCCTCTGAGCCACCCCAAGCAAATCCCCCTTCCCTTTGCCCCCCGCATACACAAGCAGCGGTGGCTTTGTTACATGGCACTGGGTCCTGTGTGTCAGACTGAGCCCCTCACACCGGAGGGCAGCACTGGGACAGGATTTAAATCTAATAGAAACGTTTCCCTTTCTCCTCCAGCAGCGCTTTCCAAAGCAGCTCGCCCAGCCTAGCCCAGCTCTTCGCGTAGCGAATCGGAGGGTAACTAAGAGGCACGGAGGGGAAGAGGAGGAGGGAGTTTCACGCCTGGAGCTGGGAGCCTGAGTCAGGAGCTGTCTGGGGAGAGGGTGTGGAACATAGCCAGGCATGAGAGAGTTGATGGCATTTCACTCTTGGCCTGTGCCGCAGTAACTTTGGGGTGCCACATCCTCTCAATTCCCACATTTCAGGGAACGTTCCAGGCACCTGTGGTGCAGCGGGAACATGTCTGTACAATGTCACTGTTCAGTGTGAGATTATGACCCCTCAGTGCCAGGCTGCAAACCCCACTTCGAAGGGGCGGCCTTTTGCCCTCTCGCTGGTCTGTTTGCCACCAGGACGGGTGGCGATTTCAACAGCGGGTGGCCAACGAACCAGGGCCGGCTCCAGGCACCAGGCACCCAAGCTGGTGCTTGGGGCGGCACCTGGAGGGGGGCGGCGCGGCGCTCCGGCCGCCGGGGAGCGCGGGGCCACAGCCGGGCTCGCCGCC
>NW_020677031.1:0-5220 GCF_002925995.2 Terrapene triunguis
GAGAGAGAGAGTGATATAGTTAGGTCCTGATACTGCATTCCTCACACACCCAAAACACCCACTGAAACTGCTATTTGGAACTCTTATGGTGCACAAGTAATGTATGGTCAAGCCTAGGGGAAGATCCTTGTTAATTCCTGATGATTACCTGTTCTGCTCATTCCCTCTTGGGCACCTGGCATTGGCCACTGTCGGCAGATAGGCTACTGGGTTAGATGGACCTTTGGTCTGACCCAGTCTGGCCGTTCTTACATTCTTAAAGGAAACCTTCACACAGGCTTCTCCCATGTGCACACTTCTGGATGAGCTTCTTTCACATTTACTCCCCAGTTGGCGCCGCAGCATGCTGTGCTGCTGTATGCTTCCCAGTGCTGCCCAGCCTCCGGCTCCCTTCACCTTTCAGGTGCGTTTTCTCACCACAGTTAAACCCAGCCGCCATCACATGGTCAGCTGTGCCCTGGGCACTCACTGCTGAAAGATGAAGGAGCCAGAGTACCATGGGGACACAGGGTGGGGAGAAATAAGGCTTGTCAAGGGAGTCCTGTGGGTCACTGATTGCTTAGCAGGTGCATCCAGCACCTGCTGGTTAATAGGGCGACCTGGGAGGAGCATTCCAGCTAGTTGAATGGAATAACTGAGGCTGGGGTATCACATGGGAAACACCTCAAGAAGCTCTGTCCAGAATGGAGCTGGCCAAAACTTTGAGGATAAAAAGATATTTCACTGAAAAAATGGCCTTTCCTAATATGTGTGTTTGAGAGACAGAGAGAGCAGTTATTGACATTGGCGACATTTTTCTTTTTTTTGCCAAAAATGTCATGGCTTTTAAAAATAAAATCCCCTCCCCCCAACTTTTATCAAAAACACTATTATAATACTTCCATTTACCAAGAACCAGGGTTTGGGCAAAATCATTCAATCGATACAATTATGGTTTTGAAAAAGAAAATGGAAAAAACCTCACAACAAACATAGTGACACTGAAAATGGGTATGTTTGAACCTTTCAACATGAAAACAGCTTTGCAAATTTGAAATTTTTTGCAAACATAGATTCCCTTTTTCCAATCATCTCTAGTCCAGAGCGTTACCATCCCCTGTGGATAGAGCACTGGACTGGGATTCCGGAGACCCGGGCTCTAGTCTCAGATTGGCCAGTGGCCTGTGGGGTGAACTTCGGAACGTCACTTCCCTTCTCTGTGCCTCAGTTTCTCCATATGTGACATGGGGATAATGATACTGTCCTCCTTTGGAAGCACGTTGAGATCTGCTGATGAAATACACTACGTAAGAGCTGGGTATTATTCCCATTAAAGCTCTGGCACATCAGACACATCACATATTTCCACTCACACCATGGCTGCACATCTATACTAAAGAGCAGAGTCAAACTGCCCCTCTACGTGGCAGGGGGTCTCAGAAGTGCCCCATAAAGCAGATTTTAAAGCCTATTAAACGTATGCCAGGAAGCAGATGTCCAAGCATGCAGCCCAGGAAGCAGAAGTTCTCTTACCCCTGCTTTGCTGTTGCTGATAGAGCCGGGGTCCCTGTTACATGGGATCCAGTCAGAGTGGCACTGACAGCAACACAGCTCTGCAGCTATTCCCATGCTCACTCAGCCAATGCTCCCGGCTGCCCTAGCCAGGTGTGTAGACTGCTCAGTGGAATACATCTAGATGAATTGTCCCAGTCAATGAGCTGGATTGGAATACCACGGAGTAAAATATCCATTCCTAGGAGCTGCAGCGAGGTGCCCGGGAGCCCTTGCAGGTTTGCTCCTAACCAGGATTACATGGGACGGGATTTTCCTAGTTGTATTCCTTTTTTCTGGCTGCACTGTCTCCCTTTATGTTTAACAAGCTCTCTGTGAATATTCTGGAGGCATAGATTCTGCTGGTCTGCAAGAGCGATGTGCTCTGGCTCTGCCCCACAACGTGGCATCAGGCCTGAAAAGAACAGAGAGGCGGGAGTGCTAGAGTGTGCATCCCTCACTGCTGCGCCATTTGGCTGCCCTCACTGAGTCCTGCCAGACCGTTTCTCCCTGTAGTCTCAGCGCTGTCCTTGCACTCACTTCACTTGTATGCTCAGTGCAATGGAATTTACTCCTGGGAACAGTGTTTTCCCCAGGAATTGAAATTGTGGGGGTGTTCGAATTTATGGGGGTGGGGAGTCAGGGCCGATAAGGGGTGAGACTGTGAGGGTGAAGGGGGGCTGTATGGCACCATAGTAAAAACTGAAAAATGTTTCATGACCATTTTATTAGATTTAACTGATGTTTTAAAATCTTCACACAAATTAAAGTTGGCTGCTCAAGCCTTCTATGAAGCATTACATCTACATTCTTCTTGGTTTCTTCTGTAATTTTGCACAACTCTGTTAATGAACTTCTTGAATGCAATGCGTTCATCTTTGGTGGCTTCTCGTGTGTCCGGTACTTCCATTCCTTCAATTGATATGCTCATTAGTTCATTCACATGATCAGGCAGAAGGCGACTTCTTTCAGAACACAAAATTCTATTCAATGATGAAAAAGAATGCTCAACTGTAGCTGTTATGACTGGGAGTAGCAAGAGATGAATTCCTACTTCTTTCATCCCAGGAAACATAGCATAAAGATCGGGTTGAGCCACTAGTGATGATAAAAAAGAAGTTGAAGTCAAATCTTCATTCAGTCATCGTATGATACTCCACTCTGTGTTCAAATTCTCTATTCTGTCCTGAACACATGGCAGCCCCATTGCTGGTAGTGCTGCACTCCACTCAGCTGTCGGTGTTTTATAGGATAGGGATCTGTAAAAGCTACACAGAGGTTGAGTAGAATCTAGAAGTTGCTGTTGTAGATTTTTAAAAATCAAGTCTGTGTACTTTTTCAGTTGTCTTAACAAACACTTCTTGTCCTCTTCACTTAAGGATTCAATATAAATGCCTTCATTAGTCAACTTCTGGACTAAAGTCTTTGCTTCTTCCAGTACTTTTTCAATGGATAGCTCTCTGATTGATCCAAATGTAGCCTCTATTGCTGGACAAAGATCTACTACTGTTGTAGCAGATGCCTGGATGGCATTGTTTAATGACCCAAGTGGTTTCAACAGTAGACTTACAAGACAAAGAATGGCAGTAGTTTTCTCTGAAAGTAGTAGCAAAAGTAATCCACCAGCCTCACTACTTAGATCTATCCCAACTTGGTAGATACTTTCCAAAGCCAGTAATAACGGCTGGAGTAATTTTAAGACAACAGCCAATGATTGCTCATGAGAAAGCCAGCGGGTTTTCCCAGATTGGATTAATTTGAACTTCAGTCCCAGTGTATCGTCTATATTTTCCAAGATATTCAGTCTTTTTGGACTCTTGCTGAAAAAAGGATATAATGAAGACATTAAATTTATAGCTTTTTAAATATCTTTTGAGGAGTCTGCATCACGTACTAGTGCTAGTTGGAGTAGATGGCCTCTGCAGTGTGTATAGGAGAGACTAGGGTTACGCTTTTCTCTGAGCAAAGCTTGAACTCCACCATGTCTTCCAGAGAAATTTGCAGCTCCATCAAATACACAAGCAGCCATCTGTTTGGGGTCCAATTGACAAGCTTTTAACTCTTCTAAGATGTAGGTTGTCACAGATGCAGCTGATGTGTCTTCTATAACTTGAACATCTAGAAATGAATCTACTGGCCTACCACTGACATCAAGATAACGTACACAATGACTTAATACTTGATGCCCATTTGCATCGGTGCATTCATCAGCCATGTATGCAAATTTTTTGAATGTGGTGAGAGAGTTCTTCACTTTATCAACTGTTGAGTCTTTCAGTGTTGCACTGCCAGCCAGTCAGTTGAGTTTCTTGCAGAAAGATAGTGAGCATTTGCTGGTCTTGTTCAGAACCAGTGTCCAACTTCAGGATGAACAAGTGACAATGCACTTAACATTGGCCTCCAGTTTGTGCTGTGTGGTATCTCTTGCTTAAATAGAAAGTATAATGCCACAGCCATGTTTGTTCGCATGAACTGTGTTGTGTCTCCAGCATTCTTAACAGCCTCATTAACACTCACCGGTGTTGTCCTTGGTCAGTGGAGACTCAGAGTTCAGAGGTGCTTTCACATGAGTTCACCTTCCAAGTGGGGGGCAAGAAGGCACCTTGCTCGTTCCTCCAGCTGCTCACTGTTCGCTCTGGCCACTGTTGTTCATTGTGCCACTGTTCACTCCACCACTCTGTCGCCAATGGCCCTGCGCCATCACCTTCTGCTGCCACCTGCCACTGTGATCTCTGCGAGTTGGTCTCTTGAAGTTCCACCCAGCTCTCAGTGATTTCAGCTGATCTCTCAGTGGGGGAATCTCGCTGCTAGACTGGGCCGTCTCTTCCACATCTGAAGAAGTGAGGTTTTTACCCACGAAAGCTTATGCCCAAATAAATCTGTTAGTCTTTAAGGTGCCACCAGACTCCTTGTTGTTCTTCCACAGAAATACTGTCCCACAGCAGGTCTAAGCACTTAGACCTGATCATCAGTGATTTCAGCTGTAGTGGTCACTTAACAAAACAAAAGACTATCTATGGAGCCTAGTCAGCTCTGTCTTTAAACAGTGGAGACCATCAAGCAAAACACCTGTCCCACCCTCTCTCTTGATGACCTCAACAAGCACAGGCTAAGTACAGTTCTACTGCCCATTACTCATACAATAAGAACAACAACATTTCATTACCCCAGCATTCAAGTGATTTGTAACCCAACCCCAGCCAAAATCTATCACTTGGGCAACACAGCTCTGTTTGCTGGATACCTAGGTAGATTAGATGTGAATGTAAATACAATCTGGTCCTGAAGCCTTTCCCCCCAGCCCCAGCTCATCACTAGCTGTCAGGGAAAGCTCATTTAGACTTTGCTTACAAATCATAATTTGAAATTATTAGGTTGGCCAACATCACCGAAATGAATGCACCGACATTGTCATAAAAACAACAGCTGTATAAGGAAGCTAGTCTATGTTCATACTTTTCAAATTGTCGGGGACTTTTTAACCCAGACGGCAAGGTTCGTTGTCTGACCGCAGAGTGAGAGACAGGCAACACCAGCAAGGTCCAATACAAGCTCTTTATTGAAGAGTGCACACAACAATAGAGAGCGGCCCATCTCCAGAGAGAACCAGCCACGATTACAATAACTAGTAAGATTATATAGACAGTTCCGTCGCGTCATAGTTAAAACAACCCAATCCCCCCCCCCTTT
>NW_020677032.1:0-1018 GCF_002925995.2 Terrapene triunguis
TCAGCCTGCAGGAGATTCGACTGCAAAGTCGCTTGCCTTTGTCCCGTTGCATTTATAAATCATTTCCACGCCCCCGAAGGTCTCCCAAATCTGACACCCCAAAAGGAGCTGGTGGAATCTCGCATTTTCCCTTCCGAGGGGAATCCCGGCTTTTCCCAATTTCCTTTGGTCCCGGACCAGGACGGGAAGTGAGGGATGGAGTCTGACTGAGAGAAGAAAATCCCTGAAAATTGTGTGTCCAAAGCATCGAAAAAACTTCATGGAAACACTTCTCTGGAATGAATTTGTTTTGACTTCAATATACATGGAATTAGATTAGACTCGATTAGACTAGATTAGATATCTTTCTAAAAGATAGACGAAATATATATATAATACACACTCATCTATCTAGCTATCCATCCATTCCCATACACATCCACCTAATCTAAGCTAGCTAGTTAGCCATCTCAATAAACATCCATATATCTAATCTAGCCATCCATTGACCCCCGTCCTCAGCAATCTATGTAATCCAGCCATCCACACCCATCTATCCAGCCAGCCAACCCTCTCCATCCACACATCTATTTACACATCCATCCATCCATCCTTCCAGATACATGTCTAGCTATCTATTCGTCCATCCATCCATCCCCATCCACACCCATCTAATCTATTTATCTATCCAGCCATCCGGCCAGCCCCTTATCTATCTATCGATCGATCGGCTGGTCTACACTGGGGGCGGGGTCGATGTAAGATACGCAACTTCAGCTACGGGAATAGCGTAGCTGAAGTCAACATATCTTATTTCGACTTACCTCAGGTCCTCACGGCGCGGGATCGACGGCCACGGCTCCCCCGTCGACTCCGCTACCGCCGCTTGCTCCGGTGGAGTTCCGGAGTCGACGGGAGCACATTCAGGGATCGATTACTAACCACCGATTCGGCGGGTAGTCTGGACGTACCCTATCTATCCTCATACACCCCCTCTATCTAATCTAATCTATCTATCCTCATACACCCCCTCTATCTA
>NW_020677033.1:0-1499 GCF_002925995.2 Terrapene triunguis
GGGGGGGTCTGTGAGTCCTGGCTGGGGGCACGAGTCGCTGGAGCATGGCCACGCCTCTGCCCAAGGTCTCTCTCAGCTGCCTGGCTGGGCAGAGCTCTCGGGGGGCAGCAGGGGGGGCTGCTGGCACCCAGAGGCTCAGTCTAGGAGGTGGGGAGGCTGCAGAGCCTGCCCCGAAGGGAGAGTGGGACCCTTGGGGGGCTGCCCCACTGTTGAAAAGCTGGGGCGTGGCACAGACCTTGTGGCTCAGTGACGGGTGGGGGAGGTGGCTGCGGACAGGGTGTGGAGGGGGTGGAGGGTTGTGTGCGCACATGCGTGCCCACCCGGGGGGCGGCCGTGCTGGCTGTGTGTGTGTGTGCAGGTGGGAGGTTCTCTCTTTGGGGGGGCGAGGGATGGGCATGCGGTTGCATGGTGGGTGCATGCCTGTATGGGTGATGGTGGCGTGGGCACGAGTGGGGGTGTGCGCATGGGGGGGTCGCCTTCCTGGGCTGCTCTGAGCGTGGGTCACAGAGGGGCCAGCCAGCCAGCTGCCCCGTCACCTGAGGGCAGGGCTTTGTAACACCCCTCACAGCGGGGCCTCTTCTGGCGCCGGATGGGGCTTTCCGGCTCCTCTCCGGCCTCTGACAGGCAGGCTGCTGGCTCCAGTTTCTGACAGCCCGGCTGTTCAGAGCTCCTCGGCCGCCTCCCTGAGCCAGGGGCGCAGCCCTTAATCCCGCCAGATACGCCCTCCTCCAGTCTTGTCCACCCGTCCGACCAATCAGTAATCACGAGTCGAACCCCAAACTCCTGAGCTGGGGAGCTGCGGGGGTTCAGCCAAACACCAACGATGGCCAATCCTTTGCCTGCTCCTGGCTGCACCTTCTCCACCTGTTCTCAGCCACTGCAGAGGCTAGACGCAGATTTTTAAAAACACTGTACACTATACAGCTCCCGCTGTAATCCCAGGGCTCCAGGAGCTGGGGCTTGGAGAGAAACACCAACCAGCGTGAGACTCGCCAGACACCTGCGAGGTTTGGTAACCCTGCATCTCGCAGCGTGGGGCTGAGAGCCTGCACCTCAGCGGCAGCCTCCGTGCCCCGCTGCACATCGCGTCCGTGCTCAGCAACCCCGTCCCACTCACGTGCGACCGGCCAGCCACTCACTGCCTGTGTCGCTCTCCCTGCAGGGAGTTCCTCCGAGCCATCAACCAGTTTGCTGACACCTTGACCCAGATGTTCCTGAGCAGCAGCAGCTTGGAACTGCAGGTGAGCAGAGGGGCTGGGAGGGCCTTGCCCAGTGCTGAGCGGGGCCTGTGAGAGCCGGGGCTGCAGGGGGGCATCAGGCCTTTGCCAGCATTTTTGCTAATGCTTTACCTGGGGCTGCTCCAGTGGCGCCTGTGACAAGGGCTGGGGGAGCATTTCTGGGCAGGCTTCGGATTGGTCTTGTCATCCCCTGCAGGTTTGTAGTGTTTCAGGTGAGACGCGGTCAGCCCCTGCCCTGGTTCCTGCCCCCCCCCCCCCCCG
>NW_020677034.1:0-2093 GCF_002925995.2 Terrapene triunguis
TACAATATCTTTTGAAATTAAAGCACAACCTTCCTACTAGCTGTGCATAATCTTTTTTTTTTTTAAAGGATTGTTATTGGCTTCCATAAAACATTAAGACCTTAACATGAGCAATATGATCAAACGAGAGTCTGAAGTACAGAGTAGCAAATAAGCAAGCAAATGTGGGCTGTGGCAGGAGTAACAGGAGGTATGTTTTGTCTGAAAGCAAGAAATCCCATCCACAAATGGCTCTTTCCATTCTGCAGAGTTAGAACAGGCTCTCCCCAGTTTTGAATTAGGCCAATTCACATGCTGGCCTGTAACTAACCTTACAAGTGGCAGGGATCTATTGATCCCATTAGTCCATTTCACATCTCTAGTGCTGCATGAAACAGTTCTTAGCTGTGATTGAAAAAAACAAACCAAGAAACCTCCAAACACCACAACCTGTTGTTATATTTCTTCTATTCAGCTTGAGGGAAACCATTAAGAACTCAGACTTGCAGCCATACCTGTCAACCCCAGACTCTGAAATGAGGGTAGTGACCCTCCAAATGAGGGACATCAATTTTTTTACTGAATATATCTGGCAAGGATGCAACAAGGGCCCTTGGGATTGGCAGAAGGATCCCTGAAGATGGCAGGAATGTGATGCGGTTCCTCTGAGCCTGGCAGGTGAGGGGCAGGGGGGTTGGGCTGGCAGGAGGGGTAGCTTGAGAGGTGTCCACAGGGGGCATCCAGACCAACTTTGGGAGCAGGTTTAGAGGAGCTGGAGTCTGCCCCTCTTCCTTCTGCAGCAGCAGCTGCACCTTACCATAGGCATTGGTGCTCCTGGCCTTTCTGGCAGGCTTCCTGAGGTGCAGTGCTGGAACACACTTCAGAACAGGTACTGCTTCATGCATGGGGCCCTACCAAATTCACAGTCCATTTTGGTGAATTTCACGGTAATAGGATTTTTAAAATTGTAAATTTCATGATTTCAGCTATTTAAATCTGAAATTACACAGTGTTGCAATTTTAGGGGTCCTGACCCAAAAAGGAGTTATGGGGGGGCGGGTTGCAAGGTTATTTTAGGGGGGTTGCAGTACTGCTATCCTCATTTCTGCGCTGCTGCCTGCAGAGCTGGGCCCTCAGTCAGCAGCCGCCACTCTCTGGCCGCCCAGCTCTGAAGGCAGCAGCGAAGAAGTAAGGGTGGCATGGTATGGTATTGCCACACTTACTTCTGTGCTGCTGCTGGAGGGGCGCCGCCTTCAGAGCTGGGTGCCCAGCCAACAGCCGCCGCTCTCCAGCCAACAGCCACCGCTCTCCAGCCACCCAGCTCTGAAGGCAGCGCAGAAGTAAGGGTGACAATACCGCAGCCCCCCATAAAATAATCTTGCGGCCCCCCCCGCCCGCAACTCCCTTTTGGGTCAGGACCCCTAATTTGAGAAACGCTGGTCTCCCCCATGAAATCTGTATAGTATAGGGTAAAAGCCCACAAAAGACCAGATTTCACAGTCCGTGACACATTTTTCATGGCTGCGAATTTGGTAGGGCTCTATTCATGCGGGTCAGAGCTCGTTCTGCAGCCATGATGACCTGCACTGGGGCAGCTGAATCAGGAATTTGCTATGGCAATGTAGGATGGAGGGACAACTTTATAAATCGGAGTCAGATGCAGGATGTCCTGCACAGTGCAGGACACTTGTGAGGTTTGCTTGTAGCTGATGAAGATTCTAGGTGTCCAAGAATTCTATCATTTCCTCAGCCCAACAATGTCAAATGATATGCCAGATTGCCAACATCTTATGCCTATATACATTTATCATCAATATCAATGATATAATTTATTTTATGCCTCTATCAAGGATTTAGGTATGCTCTGGGCCAAATCCTCAGCTGATGTAGATTAGTTACATTTAACAGATGTAGATACACCAATCTGTGCCAGGAGTTTATAGACTTATTTCTGATCTAATCAGATACAGCACATTTACTAATTAATCATTGGAATATTTAATTCCTATAGCTCCTTCTTACTTGGGCTTCCCTAGTGTTCATCTGGCAAAATTGATAAGCAACATTTGAAGGACACACAACCAACAGCTGGTAGTCCTGCAGATTAAATACAG
>NW_020677035.1:0-2245 GCF_002925995.2 Terrapene triunguis
GTGCCTAGGGGCCGCAGGGACTGAGGTCGCTGCGCGGAGCTGACCAGCCTGGCAACCCTCCCCCCGCAATGAGCGAGATGGCGCTCACGGCTCCAGCCCCGTGGGGAGGGCGCCGAGGCTCGGGGCTTCCGGCCCGTGCTACAGAGACTTGCTGCGGGCCGGATGAAATGAAGCAGGGGCTGGATCTGGACCGTAGTTTCCCCACCCCTGCTTTAGACCTATATTAAATAAAACACTGCTTTTTAACACTACACTTATATATATATATATATATATATATATATATATATATATATCTCCAGAAACATGTCTCACACCCAGATCTGTTTTTCCATATGAAGTTTCATAATATAGAACCGTAAACTATACATCAAAAATGCTAATAGTATCATTGTGCAACATAACCAAGTTTGACAAAATATTTATGACAAAAATCTTACATTTGGGATTATTTTCCCCATGTGGTTGGAAATGGTCTTAAAATCCTTAATGATGCACAGCAATAGGAAATACCATGTATATGGCACTAATATGAATATATCTGCATAAATTTGCATGGCTTTCCAGGATCAAAATGTAGTGAAAAGAAGTGTCAAATAGTCCCAACGTTTGCAACCACAAAAGTCTTAAAAAATGCCGTTTAATGCCTCTTTGGCCCAGTGACTAGGGAATGAAAACAAATACTCTTTAGAGAGCAGCCAGTAAAGCTGGGAGCAACTCTCTGGCCTGTGCTCTGCAGGTCAGACCAGATCATAAGGGTCCCTTGTGGCCTCAGCATCTATGAACTTCTACATTTGCCCAATGCCAAAGAAACCCTCTAAGGTTCATGTTGTCATCACGTGGAATTTTGGCCCAATTTCCCTGCAGATAAAGCCTACTGAGAGGCTGAAAATAGAATGAACAAGGGACAGTGGATGAGATAATCCCCATGGCAGGAAAAGCCACAGGAGAACACGCCAAGTTCCCACCCAATTCCGTTGGGGACGATGAGGGGTTGGGCCTTGTCAAGGTTCCTTCCCCACTCTGAACTTTAGGGTACAGATGAGGGACCTGCATGAAAACCTCTAAGCTTCTCTACCAGCTTAGATCTGCTTTTGCTGCCACCACTCCCAATGTGCTAACTCCCTTCCCTGGGTAGCCTTGAGAGACTCTTCCACCAATTCCCTGGTGAACACTGATCCAAAACCCCTTGGATCTTAAAACAAGGAGGAATTAATCATTCCCCCTCTCCTCCCTTTCCCCCCACCAATTCCTGGTGAGTCCAGATCAATCCCCTTGGATCTTAGAACAAGGAAAAATCAATCAGGTTCGTAAAAAGAAGGCTTTTAATTAAAGAAAGAAAGGTAAAAATCATCTCTGTAAAATCAGGATGGAAAATAACTTTACAGGGTAATCCAACTTAAAGAGCCCAGAGGAACCCCCTCTAACCTTAGGTTCAAAGTGACAGCAAACAGAGGTAAACACTTTAGCCAAAGGAACATTTACAAGTTGAGAAAACAAAGATAAAACTAACACGCCTTGCCTGGCTGTTACTTACAAGTTTGAAATATGAGAGACTTGTTCAAAGATTTGGAGAGCCTCGATTGATGTCTGGTCCCTCTTAGTCCCAAGAGCCAACAACCACCAAAACAAAGAGCACAAACAAAAGCCTTCTCCCCCCCTTTCCCCCCCCCCCCAAGATTTGAAAGCATCTTGTCCCCTTATTGGTCCTTTGGGTTAGGTGTCAGCCAGGTTACCTGAGCTTCTTAACCCTTTACAAGTAAAAGGATTTTAGTGTCTCTGGCCAGGAGGGATTATAGTATTGTACACAGGAGGGCTGTTACCCTTCCCTTTATAGTTATGACAGGCCTTCACAAGCCTCAAGTTTCCATGAGATCCTGCGGAAGCAGAGCTCCCACAGGTGCTGCCCCCAAATGTCCCTCAGGAATGGCTGTGGTCACTTGGGGAGTGGGCTCTGATTGCACCCCCCCTTCTTTTCTCTGCAGGGTGTCATGCCCTAGAGCATGCTGTGATCCCACCCCTTTCCTGCCCACTGGGCCCAATCTGCTGCTTTCATGGGGTTTGAAGGAGAACAAGACCAGCACTCCCCACAGCCAGAACAAACTTCCTTCAGTTGGCAGGACAGAAGATGATCTGCCCTAGAAGGGTGTAGAATTAAGACCCAATTTCAAGACCCCACCCAACTTTAAGCGAAACGATGTTACACGAATCCAATTTCCCCATAAGAATTAATGTAAATGGGGGG
>NW_020677036.1:0-4906 GCF_002925995.2 Terrapene triunguis
AAGCTAAACCAATATAAGCCAGGTTTAAAACAAACGTAAGAGTATACACACAGAAATTTTCATTATTTCCGTTGCATTGGGTGAACATGTTACCTCTAGCTAGACTGGTGCAACTTCTGTGCGTAGACAAGGCCTTAGTGATGTGTGAGAGGAGGGAAATGGTATATGAAATGTTCATAAACTTTAATGGTACTACTCATGGACCTACAGTTAAGCTTGTGCGTAACTACTATGCTGATCAGTGGTATAGACAATAGGCTCAGCCCAGACTACCACCAACAAACCAGTATATTAACAAAAGTGATATTGCTTTAACTATTATTTATTACACTCAAAAGTGTTCTAGGCACCTTGCAGAAGATACAGAAATATATGGTACCTGATCAAATGTGCTTACAATCTACATTTACACATAGCATGATCCAATATGTAGGATGCTGTCTTGTCTGTTTAGACTATAAACCATTCATGGCAGAAACTCTTACTATAACTTGTATAGTACCTAGCACACTGGGACTCTTGACTTAATTTGTGCTTTTTAGACATTACTGTAACACTACTACTAATTAATGACAAGGGACTGTGACAAAGTAGAAACAGGATGTGGCAAGGAATCAGGAGGCTAATAGCAATGACAATGTGGTTACTCATTTTGGCCAGGTGCACGTCTTGGTGGTTCTCTTAGGTTTTTATTTTATTGTGGAGTCATTGGATAGTGACTATAGTTAACATTGAGTTCTGCTTTGTGCTTAAAGCAAGGATTCCTTATTTATATTGAACCTCTACCCCGATATAACGCTGTTCTCGGGAGCCAAAAAATCTTACCATGTTATAGGTGAAACCGCGTTATATCAAACTTGCTTTGATCCGCTGGAGTGCGCAGCCCTGCCCCCCCGGAGCGCTGCTTTACTGCATTATATCAGAATTCATGTTATATCGGGGTAGAGGTGTATGTATGGAGAATATGGTGTATCATCCCCAAACTTGCAACACATAGTGTCTGGGAATTTACTCAGAACCTACAAATAAATTCATGAATTGCATTAAAGTTAATTAAATGAGTCCTTGAAGAATTTTAGCATTCTGTATTGGTCTTTTAGTCCCAAATGATCTCACTAATGAAATAACAGTCTTCAAACTCTCAGTGTAGTTAAATGCACTGAAATATCATGCATGGGATAGATGTACTGGTTTATTATATTTAATATTAAAAATCCAAGCATGTTATGGTAATGGAATGCATAGTTAAGGCCCAAGCTACCTTAAGTCTGCCTTTTAGTGACTGAGTCTTTCTTGGGACATTCAGGACTATGTCACCTTGTTACCCATTTGTCTTAGCAAAAGAGGGATCTGTTGGTGCTAAACTGTGTCACAGCTCCTTGCCACCCAGCTTGTTAGCCAGTCCAACAAATTCTTTAGGACTCGGCCAGTCCTAATTTTGCCTTGCAGGTTAACCCCTAGTGTACTTCATTCCCAAACTCTCCAGAAGCATCTCCCTGTAGCATCCAGTCTGTTCCTGGATGCTCATAAAAATTACTAAGTCTGCTGTTCCCAGAGAGACTGTATACACACCAGTTTGTTGTTTCAGTTGAGTATTCACACTTTACTTTAATCTAACAACACTGAGATGAATTTATAATAAAACAAAGAATAAGTTTATTAATAGAACAGAGATTTAAGGTGATACTAAGCAGAAATAATAGCAAAAGAAATGCTTACAAATAAAGCAAAAGTATAATAATGTTTTCTAGTGACTAAAACTTAATTCAACAGGCTACAATCTTTGTCTAAGACAGTTTTCTCACCTACAGCCACGTCTTACCATCAGCAGCCCACATGGCTTTCACAGATGAAAAGAGTGCTGACCGCTTTCTTCCCTCAGTGATGGATAACAAGATGTCCTTTTGCTTCTCCTTATGTTCCCCAAGTTCATTGTCTTTGTCTCAAGAGTCAGGATGACGCCTGAGGTTCAGCCTGCAGCATGTCCTCTAGTATGCTGATGCCACGCTGTTTCTTCATCCTACTGATAACTTAGGTTTACCTTAGATGCAAATAAACTTCCGTTGTCTCTGGCATCACCGTGTTCAATTTACATTAGAGACACAGGCAAATCAACATTCCTTTGTCTAGGACAAATTTGTTTGCCAACTCTGCCCCCAAAACACATTTTAGGAACCTATTTCCTGCACACATAAGAACTCTTTACACACCCTCCATATATACCTCACACAATGGTATTAATGACCCATGTGTCACGACCTTTCATCTGATACTTCATATGACACTCTTTACAGATAAATACTATGGCTGCAATGTGTTAGATGTAGTGACTATGTCAGGCCTCGTAGGTGGCGTTGTTACATGGCAGTGGTGAACCCTTTGCACTGAGGGGCTCTTAGGGTCATAGTGACATTCTACAATAACTTACATGAGATCAAATATTTGATAATGGGCTCTTCAATGTAGCAGACCGGATAACAAATGGTTGGAAGTTGAAGCTAGACAAATTTGGACTGGAAATAAGGAGCAAATTTTGAACAGTGAGTAATTAACCATTTGAACAATTTACCAAAGGTTGTGGTGGATTCTTCATCACTAGCAATTTTTAAATTGAGATTGGATGTATTTTTAAAATATATGCCCTCGTTCAAGCAAGAATTATTTTGAGGAAATTCTATGGCTTGTGTTACAGAGGAGGTCAGACTAGATGATCATAGTGGTCCCATCCGGCCTTAGAATCTATAACCTATAAAATTGATTAACAATATTAGTACTAGTGGTACTGTATTAGATTAAACTGATTTTAAAGAGTTGGATTTACTTTTTTCAATATAATCTGGGACCATGGGTATTAATATTCATCCATCAATTGTATAGTCATTACAGTGTGTCACTACAAGGCAGAGTTAGGGTTGTCTGGGCCTTAACTATGCATTTCCATATCTTAACATGTATGGATTTTGTTAAATTGAATCTCAAAGCCAGATTTCCTAGGTTTATAATGCTTGCTTTAAACCCTTAAATTATGGATGTATTTCTGAATGTAACTTTACACAATTCAAATGTAGAATCTAAATTTCACCAAACTGATTTTATTTCAAGGCAATAAACTTAATATCTGAGAATTTTAAAGTTGATAGTCTATGATGTTAGTGGAGCTGAGCCTGAGTGGGTAAAGTTCACATCTGGAGCTGAACCTCCCTACAGTTTTGAGATTTTTAGGGTCTCAGGTTTTGGTTTAAATTTGATTTGTTATCATGGCATAAAATGCTGAAGTCACACAAGCTACCTTACCTTTTAGTAATCACTGTTGTTGCACAGCTTATTTGCTCCTGCAGTACCTATCTTAAATGGAAGGAGGGATTGCTTGTTTCTCCATGAAAATGCTCACTTGTCATTTTCAACGGCATTTTCAGTCATTGGTAGGATGTTGGCTAGCCTAACCTTCCTCCTCTGAGATCTAATATGAAAAAGAATGAAGAAAAATTAAAACATTTCACATTGTGTAGCATCTGCTTTTTGCAAGGTTTTAACATAAAAATTTAAAATAGAAAAATGGAATTCAATAAGAGATGACTATCTCCCGTATGGCTGTACTACTAATTAAATGAACTATCCATTCCTAACTAGGCATGGTCCTAAGTGGTGTTGTCAATACCTTCTTTTAATGGTGCTTTGTTTCACAGTCTATTTTTCTTTTGTAAAGAATCAGTTCATCATATTTAACATGGTGCTAAAGTTGTGCACAAAAGTAAAGCTTCGTGTATTGAAATATTTTCCCCTAAACAGTTTCCCTGCTTGTAGTGCCTCATGGCCTTAGGGTATGTCTACACTACGAGAGTAGTTCGATTTTAGTTAAATCGAATATGTGCAATCGATATTAGAAAGTCGAACGTGTGTGTCTACACTAAGGACAGTAATTCGACTTTGTCAGTCCACACTACCAGGGAAAGCGTCGACATTGGAAGCAGTGCACTGTGGGCAGCTATCCCACAGTTCCCGCAGTCCCCGCTGCCCATTGGAATTCTGGGTCGAGCCCCCAATGCCTTCTGGGTAAAAAAATGTGGCGAGGGTGCTTTTGGGTAACTGTCGTCATCCGTCAGTCACTACCGCCCTGCCTCCCTCCCTGAAAGCGCTGGCGGGAAATCAGTTCGCGCACTTTTTGATCAGTGACAGCGCGGACGCCACAGCACTGCGATCATGGATCCCGCTGCAACCATCGCTGCAGTTGTGGCCGTTCTCAACACCTCGCAGCTTATCATACACCTTTCCCTGAGGCAGATGCAGAGAAATCAGGCGAGGAGGCTACGGCACCGCCGTGAGGGCCTGAAGTCGGAGAGTAGCACAGAGCTGTCAGAAACCACGAGCCCCAGCGCCCAGGACATCACGGTGGCAATGGGGCATGTGGATTTTGTTGAACGGCGATTCTGGGCCCGGGAAACAAGCACGGACTGGTGGGACCGCATAGTGCTTCAGGTCTGGGATGAATCCCAGTGGCTCCGAAACTTTCGCATGCGGAAGGGGACTTTCCTGGAACTTTGTGACTTGCTGTCCCCTGCCCTGAAGCGCAAGGACACCCGCATGCGAGCAGCCCTGACTGTCCAGAAGCGAGTGGCCATAGCCCTCTGGAAGCTTGCAACGCCGGACAGCTACCGGTCAGTCGCGAACCACTTTGGCGTGGGCAAATCTACCGTGGGGGTTGTTGTCATGCAAGTAGCCAAGGCAATCGTCAAGGTACTGCTGTCAAAGGTAGTGACCCTGGGAAACGCGCAGGCCATCATAGATGGCTTCGCTGCGATGGGATTCCCAAACTGCGGTGGGGCTATAGATGGGACTCACATCCCTATCCTGGGACCGGGCCACCAGGCCAGCCAGTACATCAATAGAAAGGGCTACTTTTCAATGG